>NC_068441.1:6568877-6671377 GCF_023373465.1 Oncorhynchus keta | reverse complement strand
ATAGTATAAATCCATTACACATTGTGATACAAAATGGGAAAAGGGGATTTCATTTTTTATAATACATTTTTATTACCCTACCAACTAACCCTACACTTTGTAAAACCCACCACCTTATTCCGCTACTTTGACTCTATCTGATCCTACCCCAGGCCAACGACCTGAGAGGACGGGACACAACCACTCAACACACCCTGTAACTCTTCTGAAGTTGCAAATCTCATACCCCCAAGTACTTCTCTGCAGCAGTCACCGCAACATCTACTGTCTACGACTTGCGTTCCAACTCAGAGGCACAGTTGATAGCCATGGCAATGAACTCAAAGAATCCAACCTTACTGAAACATATACCACTCATTGGCCTATCCGTCTGTTCTGGCACAGATCCTCCTCCCGAATCCCTCACCTTTGATCCACCCTCCTCTACTTTCTTCACTGCCTCAGCATACGACATCTTCTGCACTACTCTGACCCTGGCCACCTCAAACTGCCCCCCTCACACCGGACACCTCCAATCCCCAGCAACATGGGCACCCCTGCAGTTGACACACACGCAACTTTTTCCCCCACCGAAACTACATATTCCTCTGTCCCATGTCGTCCAGCACACTTCCCATATCTTGGAATCCCCTTCCTAGACACTGCTGCTACATGAACCATAAATGTGACACCTAGAACACCGCAGTGTATTCGGCACAAAAGCTCTAACAGCATATCTCATGTATCCCAACATTAGAGGATCCAAACTCAAAAGAACAGACTGTGTCACCTCTGTTTCACCAAGCTCCCCACTGGATCTGCGTCGGCAGCAAACAGTGGTCGTCACAAACACCAGGAATTTTCAACTGTAATTGCTCCACCTGACAGTATATGAACTATAGGCTATCTAACTATCCAACGTTTATTGACTTGATTATTCCCGCCATTCTTAGCCTAGCTAAATGGTATAGATGTTGTGCTTTCTCATTGGACATTCGGGTGCTTTCGTAAATTTGCTCTGGCTATCTACTCCGATTACAGAGCACTCTCGTCTGAGTGTACCAGAGCATGGAATAATGAATTTACACTCACCACCCTTTGAATATGGCCGGTGTTAGTAAACATATTTAAATGGTTTCCAGCAGCACAGTTCCAGTCACCAATGCCCTGATTAACACGAAAACTGTCTAACCAGCTCTGGTAGGGCGAGTAAAATGGTCAGAATGGCCTCATTTGTGTCTGGAAGTAGCTAGCAAGCTAGCCAACGTTAGCTTGGGTGCTTGACTACCATTGTATGGTCAGAATGCTCAAATCAACCCTCTGAAGAAACACAAACAAAACATCACAAGTCCTCTTCGGGTTACCTTCACCAACTCAACAGCACCCACCATATTTTCCACCCAACCTGAAACCACCCATGGATCAGTCAAAAGGCCTGTTTCAACGCTCTTCAAAAATCTCACTCGCACTGGACTAAATGCATCTTTATCATGTCCATCAATGCAAGGCTTGGGCTCTGAGCTCCTCACAACACTTTCTACCCCTTCCATTTCACCTCCAGAACTTGAGCTGGTGTCCGGCTCACTCTGTTTCAGTTTGACACCAATCTTCCTCAACACACAGGGCCTTCGGAAAGTATTGAGACCCCTTGCCTTTTCCCACATTTTCTTTCAATAAAGTAAATTCCTCAGTAATCTACACACAATACCAGGTAATGACAAAGCGAAAAACAGGTTGTTCGAAATGTTTTGCTAATTTATAGAAAAGTAGAAATAACTTATTTACATAAGGATTCAGACCCGAAATTGAGCTCAGGTGCAACCTGTTTCCATTGATCATCCTTGAGATGTTTCTACAAATTGATTGGAGTCCACCTGTGGTAAATTCAATTAATTGGATATGATTTGTAAAGAAACACACCTGTCTATATTTAGTGCCTTTCAAAAGTATTCACCCCCCTTAGCATTTTTCCTATTTTGTTGCCTTACAACCTGTAATTAAAATAGATTTTTGGGGGGTTTGTATCATTTTATTTACACAACATGCCTACCACTTTGAAGATGCAACATATTTTTATTGTGAAACAAGCAAGAAATAAGACAATAAACTGAAAACTTGAGAGTGCATAACTATTCACCCCCCAAAGTCAATACTTTGTAGAGCCAGCTTTTGCAGCAATTACAGCTGCAAGTCTCTTGGGTTATGTCTCTATAAGCTTGGCACATCTATACTGGGATTTTTGCCCATTCTTCAAGGCAAAACTGCTCCAGCTCCTTCAAGTTGGATTGGTTCCTGCTGGTGTACAGCAATCTTTTGTTCATACCACAGATTCTCAATTGGATTGAGGTCTGTGCTTTGACTAGGCTATTCCAAGACATTTAAATGTTTCTCCTTAAACCACTCAAGTGTTGCTTTAGCAGTATGCTTAGGGTCATTGTCCTGCTGGAAGGTGAACCTCTGTCCCAGTCTCAAATATCTGGAAGACTGAAACAGGTTTCCTTCAATAATTTCCCTGTATTTAGCACCATCCATAATTCCTTCAATTCTGACCAGTTTCCCAGTCCCTGCCGATGAAAAACATTCCCACAGCATGATGCTGTCACCACCATGCTTCACTGTGGGGATGGTGTTCTCGGGATGATGAGAGGTGTTAGGTTTGTGCCAGACATAGCATTTTCCTTGATGGCCAAAAAGCTCAATTTAATCTCATCTGACCAGAGTACCTTCTTCCATATGTTTGGGGAGTCTCCCAGATGCCTTTTGGTAACACCAAACGTGTTTGCTTATTTTTTTCTTTAAGCATTGGCTCTTTTTCTGGCCAGCTCTGTGGAGTGTTTGGCTTAAAGGAGTCCTATGAACAGATACTCCAATCTCCACTGTGGAGCTTTGCAGCTCCTTCTGGGTTATCTTTGGTCTTTCTCTGTTGCCTCTCTGATTAATGCTCTCCGTGTCTGGTCCGTGAGTTTTGGTGGACGGCCCTCTCTTGGCAGGATTGTTGTGGTGTAATATTCTTTAAAAACATTTTTACAATAGATTTAATGGTGCTCCGTGGGAAGTTCAAAGTTTTGGTTATTTTTTTATAACCCAACCCTGATTGGAGAGCTCTTTGGTCTTCATGGTGCCGATTGCTTGGTGGTGCCCCTTACTTAGTGGTGTTTCAGACTCTGGGGCCTTTCAGAACAGGTGTATATATACTGAGATCATGTGACAGATCATGGGACACTTAGATTGCACACAGGTGGACTTTATATAACTAATTATGTGACTTCTGAAGGTAATTGGTTGCACCAGATCTTATTTAGGGGCTTCATGTCAAAGGGGGTGAATACATATGCACGCACCACTTTTCAGTTGTTTATTGTTTAGACTTTTTTTAAACAAGTTTTTTTTTCATTTCACTTCACCAATTTGGACTATTTTGTGTATGTCCATTACATGAAATCCAAATGAACATCCATTTAAATTACAGGTTGTAATGCAACAAAATAGGAAAAACGTCACGGGAGGTGCATACTTTTGCAAGGCATTGTAAGGTCCCACAGTTGACAGTGCATGTCAGAGCAAAAATCAAGCCATGAGATCGAAGGAATTGTCTGTAGAGCTCTGAGACAGGATTACGTCAAGGCAAAGCTTTGGGGAAGGATACCAAAAACATTTTGTAGCATTGAAGGTCCCCAAGAACCTCCATTATTCTTAAATGGAAGACGTATGGAACCACCAAGACTCTTCCTAGACCTGGCCAAACTGAACAATTGGGGGAGACGGGCCTTGGTCAGGGAGGTGACCAAGAACCTGATGGTCACTCTGACAGAGTTCTTCTGTGGAGGTGGGAGAACCTTCCAGAAGGACAACTATCTCTGCAGCACTCCACCAATCAGGCCTTTATGGTAGAGTGGCCAAACGGAAGCCACTCAGTAAAAGGCACATGACAGCCAGCTTGGAGTTTGACAAAAGGCACCTAAAGACTCTCAGACCTGAATGCCAAGCGTCACATCTGGAGGAAACCTGGCACCATCCCTACGGTGAAACAGGCAGCATCTTGCTGTGGGGATGTTTTTCAGCGGCAGGACTGGGAGACTAGTCAGGATCGAGGCAAAGATGAACGGAGCAAAGTACAGAGAGATCCTTGATGAAAACCTGCTCTAGAGCGCTCAGGACCTCAGACTGGGGCGAAGGTTCATCTTCCAACAGGACAACGGCTGTAAGCACACAGCCAAGACAATGCAGGAGTCTCTGAATGTCCTTGAGTGGCCCAGCCAGAGCCAGGACTTGATCCTGATCGAATGTCTTTAGAGAGACCTGAAAATAGCTGTGCGTCAATGCTCCACATCCAACCTGACAGAGCTTGAGAGGATCTGCAGAGAAGAATGGGAGAAACTACCCAAAAATAGGTGTGCCAAGCTTGTAGCGTCATACCCAAGAAGACTCGAGGCTGTAATCACTGCCAAATGTGCTTCAACAAAGTACTGAGTACAGAGTCTGAATACTTTTATGTAAATGTGATATTTCAGTGTTGAAATTTTTTTTTAGTCTGGTAACATGTTTTTCCTTTGTCATTATGGGGTATTGTGTGTAGATTGATGAGGGGGAAAAACTATTTAATACATTTTAGAATAAGGCTGTAACAAAATGTCAGAAAAGTCAAGGGGTCTGAATACTTTCCGAAGGCACTGTACCCTCTCCCTTGTCATTGCTTCAACAGATTCAAATCCATCCTCTGCCTCCCTGTCTTTTCAACTTTCTCTCTTTTTCCCTCCAATCCTCCTCACTGAACTAATTACCGACTCCTTCTGAAAATATTCAACTTTTCCAAGCCGAAATCTCTTTTTAGCCTCCTCGAGAGACATGCTACGCCCCTGTACTCCCTCACTTCCTCTGATCACAATCAGACCACAATGTGTCTTATAATCGTCTACACCTGTCTGGAAGTGTGGGCACAATCAACATGCGGATAAGATCGGGACTAAGGATGCATGTTAGCACCAGGTATAACGTGGGCTAGAGTGTCACACTGTGTGTGTGCAGTCACAATGTCCTCTTTCACCCACGCATGGGCTCCCATACAAGAACTGTGGGGGTTTTCAACCAGTATCATTGTCTACCATTTCATGCGTGCATGTGTGTATATGGAGGGGGTGGAGTTGTGTGTTTCCGGGCTTGTACAATACTTTGTTCTTTCCTATTGTGTGTTTATGTTTGTATGTGTGTGTACAAAGTCTGTGCACGCCCTGCTATTTTGTGTTTGTAAAGCCTGTGTGCTTTGCTATTGTGTGCCTGTGTGTCTATGTCCAAATAGGAGAGGTAGAAGATGGAGGGAGATGTCAGCCCGTGTCCCTGCTCTATATTTCCGTTCCCGTCAGGTTGTCTGGCACCGTCTCTTTGTTCACGTCTCCGCAGATGCTAGAAGCAGAGCTGATCAGGTGCCCGCAGGAAACTAAACAAGCAGGTCAACTAGATACTCAGCAGACCTGCTAACGAATGTAGAACAGACAAAAAGAGCAGCCTCATGCCTCCTTTGTGTTGTAATGTCAGAGGCTTTTTACCAGACGTGTTCTAGCAAGGCAGTAGGTACATTCTCTCTCTCTCTCTCTCTCTCTCTCTCTCTCTCTCTCTCTCTCTCTCTCTCTCTCTCTATCTCTCTCTCTCTCTCTCTCTCTCTCTCTCTCTCTCTCTCTCTCTCCCTCCCCATCTCTCTCTCTCTCTCTCTCTCTCTCTCTCTCTCCCCATCTCTCTCTCCCTCTCCCATCTCTCTCTCCCTCCCCATCTCTCTCTCTCTCTCTCTCTCTCTCTCTCTCTCCCCATCTCTTTCTCTCTCTCGCTATCTCTCGCTCTGTCCCCGTCACCTGCAAGGTCGATACACACACAGCAACCTGCTGGACCGGGTGGAAAACAACAACAACCATATCTGGAACTCGTTTTAAAATGGTGCCCTTGGGCTCTCTCGCTATGATGCCAGTGACAGGGAACTAGGCTGTGGGTAGCCGTTTGGGTACTATACTGGGTACTATACTGTCAAATAGAGCAGAGTATTTGTAAGCCCACCCATCCACCTATCGCTGATGTGAGACTGACATGGTTTTGAGGTTCAGGTTGAGGTTTGCTTCCTTTAGGTTTGGTGTGGGTTTTTCTTTTGTTTGCCTCTTGTTGGGCAAATTTAGTGGTCGGTCCCGGTGGGTGTCTTTTAGTTCCCAGTTGTTGTTGCCAGGCAATGTTGGGGTGGCAGGGTAGCCTAGTGGTTAGAGTGTTGGGCTAGTAACCGGACGGTTGCAAGTTCAAATCCCTGAGCTGACAAGATACAAATCTGTCGTTCTGCTCCTCAACAGGCAGTTAACCAACTGTTCCTAGGCCGCCATTGAAATTAAGAACTTTCTTTAACTGACTTGGCAAGTTAAATAAAGAAAAAAGAAAAAAATGTTCAGTGGATACCCCATGAGTGTCTTTCTGAAACCCTCCTAAAACCCCACCTGTTTCATTTAGCTTTTTTGTCGGTGACTCTTTTGTTAGTTCCCCTATCTGTTTGAGTGACACTTTGTGGTTTTCTTGCTGAGGATCGTCTTTTATTTAATTTTTTAATGTATTTTTTATTTCCCCTTTATTTAACCAGGTAGGCTAGTTGAGAACAAGTTCTCATTTACAACTGCGACTTGACCAAGATAAAAACAAACGTATGGGGTTCTGGGTGGTCTGACAGTGCATTGTAGTAGTCTGTCATGTGTGTGTGTGTGTGTGTGTGTGTGTGTGTGTGTGTGTGTGTGTGTGTGTGTGTGTGTGTGTGTGTGTGCCTCCATGTGCGTGTGCATCCATTTGAGCTAGGTTAGGAAGGACACTGTACCATTCATTGATATTAATAGTGTTGTTTTTGGTATTTACCCCACGGACATTTAATTGAATTTGCAGACAATTCCAGCCTGTGGTTGCGATATTTAATGATAATTAGGACCACAATGACCCATTCTTGGAGGACTTTGTGAAACAGTGTGTTGATTCTGTCGCTTAGTTCCAAAAGCTTTGTGGTTTATTAATGAGTAAAATGTGTGTTCTTTAGGAACTACATCTCACATGAAAAAAGACTACATCTCCTAATACCCTTGTGGCCTGGCAGGACATTCTGGTGTGTTTTAGGAGATGCAGGTGGTGGATTCATCCTGGAGGGGGAATGTGATAGAGGAAAATCCCAACTGCTTTGCACAAGGCCAGACTTGTTGATTACCACCCTTATGGCATGGCCGAAATAAAGATGTTAATGAAAGAATATTAAAAGAAAATATATTTTAAAGGGATATGTATATATATATATTTACAACAAAATATATGGAGGATTGGAAATTATGCAGACAATTATATTGATGGAAGCAACAGTCTATCTGCACTATTAGAGCTGATCTATCCCCTAAACAAATATATTAAAAAATATATATAATAATTATAATTAAGATGCATATGCAGAAAAGTAACTAATACCTACTGTAAAATATGGTGGTGGATATTTGATGCCCTGGGGCCCTTGTTAAGGTTAATGGCATCATGAACTTTACCCAGTACCAGGATATTTTAGCCAAAAACCTGAAACTTGGCCACAAGTAGATCTTCCATCAAGACAATAACCCCAAGCATACATCAAAATACACAACAAAATTCTTAATTGACCACAGAATCAACATTTTACAATGGCCATCTGTCTATGGACGTGAACCCCATTGAAAACCTGTGGTTTGAATTGAAGAGGGCAGTCCATAAGCACAAACCATGGATATCAAGGATCTGGAAAGATTCTGTATGGAGGAATGGTCTCAGATCCCTCCCAATGTGTGTCTCCAATCTCATGAAATGTAAGATAAAATTACTCAGTGCCGTTATCCTCACAAGGGGAGAGTGCCAGAGTTTTGAAACAAAAATTGGATTACCTGTTGAACAAAATCTCTTTCTTCGAGCAATTTTATGAGCACAACATAATATAATTTTACATTTAAGCATAAAATATGGGTCAGTATTTGTATTATTTATTTTATACAGTCTTTTTTGCTCATCTTTATCAAGGGTGCCAATCATTTCGGAGGTGACTGTATGTGCAGAAAGCTGGTGTTATAGAGTATGTGGATCTTAAATGATGGTGATCTGGTGTAGAAAGCATTAATACCATAGAAATCTGCTGTTCTAAAAACCTGGCCATTCAAGGTAGATTGTGCTTGACAACAGAAAGCTAGCTACTACTCCAGGGTCCTTTTAGAAAGACACCAGTATAGAAAGCTGGTGTTGCGCTGTGCAAAGCTGGTGCGGAAGAATGTAAAGCTTCAATTCTAGTATAGAAATCTGATGTTCCGCTATAGAAAGATGCTGCTCTACGGGATCTGGTCTCCGGGGAAACGGCAGGTAGCGAGAGAGATTTGAGAGAGACAAAGAGAGAGAGAGAGAGAGAGAGAGAGACAGAGAGCGGGAGCAGGACTGCGTACGTAGTGATGAGGAGTGGGGAAATGCAAAAAGGAAGTGTTAACATTTCTGTGGTGTAGGAAGGGGGAGGATTAGGGGGAAACAAAGGCAGGGATTATCTCTGCAAAGGGCTACAATAGCACTACACACACAGCCTCTGCAGAACAGGCCTCTTTGGACCACAGAACAAAGACAGGGTCTCCCACCCACACCCACAGGGTCTTCCTTCCATCCACTCTCTTCCTCACTCAGAGCCAGCTCAGAAGAACTACAATGCCCAGCTGCTTATGGGAGAGCAACTAGGGTCCAGGGATTTAGGGTAATTATTTCTCCTCATTATGGATGTTCCTATTGTTGTGCCTCTCTGAGGAGACAACAGTGTGGTCATGTTATCACTGTCCGCTCAGCACGGAGACCAGAACTTCACATTGGATGTTCACTCATTATAGGGCTTTGTCTGGGGAACATACATGACAATGTGCTCATACGTGAGGTCCATGTCAATGCTGTATTTGGGTGATTTTGCAAATAAGGGCCCTTTTGTGTCTCAGGGTTAGATTTTTTATATAAAATGTTAATTTAGACTTTTTTTTATTTCACATCCTTTAAGTAGACTAAAATATTTAAAAAATACAAAAAAATTATATATATCACTGTTTTGCACTGCTTTTGTCTTGTCTCACACCCAGACTTTTGACATTCTGCTATGAATTACACTTACAAATCTTGAAAATGACAAAATAATTAATAAAAAAGAGTCAAATAAATGGAAACTATATACATAAAAAATGAAATGTCCCTTTTTCAGGACCCTGTCTTTCAAAGATAATTCGTAAAAATCCAAATAGCTTCACAGATCTTCACTGTAAAGGGTTTAAACACTGTTTCCCATGTTTGTTCTGCGGAACGGTCGTTAAGACACTAACAGCTTACAGACGGTAGGCAATTAAGGTTATGAAAGGTATGAAGTTATGAAAACGTAGGACACTAAAGAGGCCTTTCTACTGACTCTGAAAAACACCAAAAGAAAGATGCCCAGGGTCCCTGCTCATTTGCGTGAATGTGCCTTAGGCATGCTGCAAGGAGGCATGAGAACTGCAGATGTGGCCGGGGCAAGAAAATTGCAATGTCTATACTGTGAGATGCCTAAGACAGCACTACAGGGAGACAGGATGGACAGCTGATTGTCCTCGCAGTGGCAGACCACGTGTAACAACACCTGCACAGGATCGGTACATCCAAACATCACACCTGTAGGACAGGTACAGGATGTCATCAACAACTGCCCGAGTTACACCAGAAACGCACAATCCCTCCATCAGTGCTCAGACTGTCCGCAATAGGCTGAGAGAGGCTGGACTGAGGGCTTGTTGGCCTGTTGTAAGGCAGGTCCCCACCAGACATCACCAGCAAAAACGTTGCCGGACCAGACAGGACTGGCAAAAGGTGCTCTTCACTGACAAGTCACGATTTTGTCTCACCAGGGGTGATGGTCGGATTCGTGTTTATTGTCGAAGGAATGAGTGTTACACCAAGGCCTGTACTCTGGAGCGAGATCGATTTGTAGGTGGAGGGTCCGTCATGGTCTTTGGCGGTGTGCCACGGCATCATCGGACTGAGCTTGTTGTTATTGCAGGCAATCTCAACTCTGTGCATTACAGGGAAGACATCCTCCTCCCTCCTGTGGTACCCTTCCTGCAGGCTCATCCTGTCATAACCCTACGGCATGACAATGCCACCAGCCATACTGCTCGTTCTGTGCGTGGTATCCTGCAAGACAGGAATGTCAGTCGGAGGGTGAGGGCTATGGCCATTCCCCACAGAAATGTCTGGGAACTTGCAGGTTCCTTGGTGGAAGAGTGGGGTAAAATCTCACAGCAATGACTGGCAATCTGGGGCAGTCCATGAAGAGGAGATGCACTGCAGTACTTAATGCAGCTGGTGGCCACACCAGATACTGACTGTTACTTTTGATTTTGACGCCCCCTTTGTTCACGGACACATTATTCCATTTCTGTTAGTCACACGTCTGTGGAACTTGTTCAGTTTATGTCTCAGTTGTTGAATCTTGTTCTGTTCATACAAATATTTACACTTTAAGTTTACTGAAAATAGACGCTGTTGGCATTGAGAGGATGTTTCTTTTTTTTTTGCTGAGTTTAGTAGATGAATTAAGCCATTTGTGACTTGTTTTTGCACAAAATACAAAATAGTCTTGTATTGTGAAGAATGTGGTTGTAATGACAAAATGTATTAGTTCATAAATTTCTACTTAACTTAAGACCCGAAAGGACACACAAATTACATACAGTACCAGTCAAATGTTTGGACACACCTATTCATTCAAGGGGTTTTTCTATATATATTTGACTATTTTCTACATTGTAGAATAATAGGGAAGACATCAAAACTGTGAAATAACACATATGGAATCATGTAGTAACCAAAAAAGTGTTAAATATATTTAGATTTATTTAACACATTTTCGATTCTTCAAAGTGGCCACCCTTTGCCTTGATGACAGCTTTGCACACTCTTGGCATCCTCTCATCCAGCTTCACCTGGAATGCTTTTCCAACAGTCTTGAAGGAGTTCCCACATATGCTGAGCACTTTTTGGCTGCTTTTCCTTCACTCTGCGGTCCAACTCATCCCAAACCATCTCAATTGGGTTGAGTTCGGGTGATTGTGGAGGCCAGGTCATCTAATGGAGCACTCCATCACTCTCCTTCTTGGTCAAATAGCCCTTACACAGCCTGGAGGTGTGTTGGGTCATTGTCCTGTTGAAAAACTAAAGAAAGTCTTGCTAAACGCAAACAAGATGGGATGGCGTGTTGCTGCAGAATGCTGTGGTAGCCATGCTGGTTAAGAATGCCTTGAATTCAAGCACCCCCATACCATCACACCTTCTCCTCCATGCTTCACGATGGGAACCACACATGTGGAGATAATCTGTTCACCTACTCTGCGTCTCACACAGGCACAGCGGTTGGAACCAAAAATCTCAAATTTGAACTCATCAGACCAAAGGACAGATTTCCACCGGTCTAATGTCCATTACTCGTGTTGCTTGGCCCAAGCAAGTCTCTTCTTCTTATTGGTGTCCTTTAGTAGTTTTGTTTTTGCAGCAATTCAACCATGAAGGCCTGATTCACAGAGTCCCCTCTGAACAGTTGATGTTGAGATGTGTCTGCAATTTCTGAGGCTAGTAACTCTAATGAACTTATCCTCTACAGCAGAGGTAACTCTGGTCTTCCTTTCTTGTGGCGGTCTGCATGTATACCACCCTTACCTTGTCACAACTCAACTGATTGGCTCAAATGCATTAAGAGGGAAAGAATTTCCACAATTTAACTCCTCTACGGGATCGGTGTCCCTCTGCCGGGACGGTTGAGCTAACGTGCGCTAATGTGATTAGCATGACGTTGTTAGTAACAAGAACATTTCCCAGAACATAGACATGTCTTTATTTTTATTTTTTAATTTCACCATTATTTAACCAGGTAGGCCAGTTGAGAACAAGTTCTCATTTACAACTGCGACCTGCAGTGCAACAAAAACAACAACACAGAGTTGCACATAAACAAATGTACAGTCAATAACACAATAGAAACATCTATGTACAGTGTGTGCAAATGTAGAAGAGTAAGGAGGTAAGGCAATAAATAGGCCATAGAGGCAAAATAATTACAATTTAGGATTAACACTGAAGTGATAGATGTGCAGATGATGATGTGCAAGTAGAGATAATGAGGTGCAAAAGAACATGAGGATAAGCAACAATATGGGGATGAGTTAGTCTGGAAGGAGAGTTTACAGTAACCAGACACCTAGGTATTTGTAGTTGTCCACATATTTTAAGTCAGAACCGTCCAGAGTAGTGATGCTAGTCGGGCGGGAGGGTGCGGGCAGCAATCGGTTGAAGAGCATGCACTTAGAAGAAGTGTTGTATGGTATGGAAGCTCGTTTGGAGGTTTGTTAGCACAGTGTCCAAAGAAGGGCCAGATGTATAGAGAATGGTGTCATCTGCAAAGAGTTGGATCAGAGAATCACCAGCAGCAAGAGCGACATCATTGCTATATACAGAGAAAAGAGTTTGCACGAGAATTTTACCCTGTGGCACCCCCATAGAGACTGCCAGAGGTCCGGACAGCAGGCCCTCCGATTTGAACTCTATCTGAGAAGTAGTTGGCATGGCAGTCATTTGAGAAGCCAAGGCTATTGAGTCTGCCGATAAGAATACGGTGATTGACAGAGTCAAAAGCCTTGACCAGGTTGATGAAGCATTTTATCATGGCAACTGGTTTGATACATTCACCTCCGAAGGTAAATAATGTACCTACATTCAGTAATCTTGCTCTGATTTATCATCCTGAGCGTCTCATAGATAAAATGTAGCATAGCTTTGTTTGATAAAATACATTTTTATATTCAAATTTCAGAACTGGGTTCTACAGTTTGAACCCCTGCTGTTTGTGAGTGTGCAAAGCTGTCATCATTACAAAGGGTGGAAACTTTAAAGAATCTCAAATATAAAATATATATTGATTTGTTTAACACTTGTTTTGCTTACTACATGATTCCGTATGTGTTATTTCATAGTTTTGATGTCATCTTTCTACAATGTAGAGAATAGTAAAAAATTAAGAAAAGCTCTGGAATGAGTAGGTGTTTCTAAACTTTTGACTGGTACTGTATATGATCATAGTAAAGTTGAAATTAAACATTTGCTAAATAAGACCATTACATGTTGTATTATATTACGATGACTTTAATTAATAAGATGACCCCTAAATCAACCACAGAGATGACAAGGACAAATACTATATATACACTGCTCAAAGAAATACTCTGCCCTGCCTATCTAAGGTCTTTGTAAGCCAAGTCAACAAACAGGTCACTGACCATCTCGAATCCCACTGTACCTTCTTAGCTGTGCAATCTGGTTTCCGAGCCGGTCACGGGTGCACCTCAGCCACGCTCAAGGTACTAAACGATATCATAACCGCCATCGATAAAAGACAGTACTGTGCAGCCGTCTTCATCGACCTGGCCAAGGCTTTCGACTCTGTCAATCACCATATTCTTATCGGCAGACTCAGTAGCCTCGGTTTTTCTAATGCCTTGCCTGGTTCACCAACTACTTTGCAGACATAGTTCAGTGTGTCAAATCGGAAGGCATGTTGTCCGGTCCTCTGGCAGTCTCTATGGGGGTGCCACAGGGTTAAATTCTCGGGCCGACTCTTTTCTCTGTATATATCAATGATGTTGCTCTTACTGCGGGTGATTCCCAGATCCACCTCTACGCAGATGACACCATTCTGTATACTTCCGGCCCTTCCTTGAACACTGTGTTAACTAACCTCCAAACGAGCTTCAATGCCATACAACACTCATTCCGTGGCCTCCAACTGCTCTTAAACGCTAGTAAAAACGAAATGCATGCTTTTCAACCGTTCGCTGCCTGCACCCGCACGCCCGACTAGGATCACCACCCTGGATGGTTCCGACCTAGAATATGTGGACATCTATAAGTACCTAGGTGTCTGGCTAGACTGTAAACTCTCCTTCCAGACTCATATCAAACATCTCCAATCTAAAATCAAATCTGGAGTCGGCTTTCTATTCCGCAACAAAACCAGATTCACTCACGCCGTCAAACTTACCCTAGTAAAACTGACTATCCTACCGATCCTCGACTTTGGCGATGTCATTTACAAAATAGCTTCAAATACTCTACTCAGCAAACTGGATGCAGTTTATCACAGTGCCATCTGTTTTGTTATTAAAGCACCTTATACCACCCACCACTGCGACCTGTATGCTCTAGTCGGCTGGCCCTCGCTACATATTCGTCGCCAGACCCACTGGCTCCAGGTCATCTACAAGTCCATGCTAGGTAAAGCTCCGCCTTATCTCAGTTCACTGGTCACGATGGCAACACCCACCCGTAGCACGCGCTCCAGCAGGTGTATCTCACTGATCATCCCTAAAGCCAACACCTCATTTGACCACCTTTCGTTCCAGTTCTCTGCTGCCTGTGACTGGAACGAATTGCAAAAATTGCTGAAGTTGGAGACTTTTATCTCCCTCACCAACTTCAAACATCTGCTATCTGAGCAGCTAACCGATCGCTGCAGCTGTACATAGTCTATCGGTAAATAGCCCACCCAATTTACCTACCTCATCCCCATACTGTATATATTGAATTACTTTTCTGCTCTTTTGCACACCAGTATCTCTACCTGTACATGACCATCTGATCATTTATCACTCCAGTGTTAATCTGCAAAATTGTAATTATTCGCCTAACTCCTCATGCCTTTTGCACACAATGTATATAGACTCTTTTTTTCTACTGTGTTATTGACTTGTTAATTGTTTACTCCATGTGTAACTCTGTGTTGTCTGTTCACACTGCTATGCTTTATCTTGGCCAGGTCGCAGTTCTAAATGAGAACTTGTTCTCAACTAGTCTACCTGATTAAATAAAGGTGAAAATAAATAAAAAATAAATAAAGGGAACACTAAAATAACACATCCTAGATCTGAATGAATGAAATATTCTTATAAAATACTTTTTTCTTTACATACTTGAATGTGTTGACAACAAAATCACACAACAATGATCAATGGAAATCAAATTTATCAACCCATGGAGGTCTGGATTTGGAGGTCTGGATTTAAAGTGGAAAACCACACTACAGGCTGATCCAACTTTGATGTAATGTCCTTAAAACAAGTCAAAATGAGGCTCAGTAATGTGTGTGGCCTCCACGTGCCTGTATGACCTCACTACAACGCCTGGGCATGCTTCTGATGAGGTGGCGGATGGTCTCCTGAGGGATCTCCTCCCAGACCTGGACTAAAGCATCCGCCAACTCCTGGACAGTCTGTGGTGCAACGTGGCGTTGGTGGATGGAGCGAGACATGATGTCCCAGATGTGCTCAATTGGATTCAGGTCTGGGGAACGGGCGGGCCAGTCCATAGCAACAATGCCTTCTTCTTGCAGGAACTGCTGACACACCCCAGCCACATGAGGTCTAGCATTGTCTTGCATTAGGAGGAACCCAGGGCCAACCGCACCAGCATATGGTCTCACAAGGGGTCTGAGGATCTCATCTCGGTACCTAATGGCAGTCAGGCTACCTCTGGCAAGCACATGGAGGCCTGTGTGGCCCCCCAAAGAAATGCCACCAAACCATGCTGGAGGATGTTGCAGGCAGAAGAACGTTCTCCACGGCGTCTCCAGACTCTGTCACGTCTGTCACGTGCTCAGTGTGAATCTGTGAAGAAAACAGGGCGCCAGTGGCGAATTTGCCAATCTTGGTGTTCTCTGGCAAATGCCAAACGTCCTGCACGGTGTTGGGCTGTAAGCCCCACCCCCACCTGTGGACGTCGGGCCCTCATACCACCCTCATGGAGTCTTTTTCTGACCGTTTGAGCAGACACATGCACATTTTTTGCCTGCTGGAGGTCATTTTGCAGGGCTCTGGCAGTGCTCCTCCTGCTCCTCCTTGCACAAAGGCGGAGGTAGCGGTCCTGCTGCTGGGTTGTTGCCCTCCTACGTTCTCCTCCACGTCTCCTGATGTACTGGCCTGTCTCCTGGTAGCGCCTCCATGCTCTGGACACTACGCTGACAGACACAGTAAACTTTCTTGCCACAGCTCGCATTGATGTTCCATCCTGGATGAGCTGCACTACCTGAGACACTTGTGTGGGTTGTAGACTCCGTCTCATGCTACCATTAGAGTGAAAGCACCGCCAGCATTCAAAAGTGACCAAAACATCAGCCAGGAAGCATAGGAACTGAGAAGTGGTCTGTGGTCACCACCTGCAGACCACTCCTTTATTGGGGGTGTCTTGCCAATTGCCTATAATTTCCACCTGTTGTCTATTCCATTTGCACAACAGCATGTGAAATGTATTGTCAATCAGTGTTGCTTCCGAAGTCTTTCACAGAAGTGTGATTGACTTGGAATTATTGTGTTGTTTAAGTGTTCCCTTTATTTTTTTGAGCAATGTACAAAAGTATGTGGACACCCCTTCAAATTAGTGTATTTGGCTATATCAGCCACATCCGTTGCTGAAAGGTGTATAAAATTGACCACACAGCCATGCAATCTCCATAGACAAACATTGGCTGTAGAATGGTCCATAATAAAGAGCTCAATGGCCTACCGTCGTAGGATGCCACCTTTCCAACAAGTCAGTTTGTCAAACTTCTGCCCTGCTAGAGCTGCCCTGGTCAACTGTAAGTGCTGTTATTGTGAAGTGGAAAGTTCTATGAGCAACAACGGCTCAGGTAGACCACACAAGCTCACAGAATGGAACCGCCGAGTGCTGAAGCGCATAGTGTGTAAAAATCGTCTCTCCTTGGTTGCAACACTCACTACTGAGTTCCAAACTGCCTCTGGAAGCAACGTAAGCAAAATAACTGTTCGTCGGGAGCTTCATGAAATGGGTTTCCATGGCCGAGCAGCCGCACACAAGCCTAAGATCACCGTGCACAATGCCAAGCGTTGGCTAGAGTGGTGTAAAGGTTGCCTCCATTGGACTCTGGAGCAGTGGAGACATGTTCTCTGGAGTGATAAAACACGCTTTACCATCTGGCAGTCCAATGGACGAATCTGGGTTTGGCGGATGCCAGGAGAACGCTACCTGCCCCAATGCAGAGTGCCAACTGTAATGTTTGGTGGAGGAGCAATAATGGTCTGGGGCTGTTTTTCATGGTTCGGTCTCGGCCCTTTTGATCCAGTGAAGAGGAAATCTTAACGCTACAGCATACAATGACATTCTAGACGATTCTGTGCTTCCAACTTTGTGGCAACAGTTTTGGGGAAGGCCCTTTTTCAGGATGACAATGCCCCTATGCACAAAGCGAGGTCTATATAGAAATGGTTTGTCGAGATTGGTGTGGAAGAACTTGACTGGCCTGCACAGAGCCCTACCATAACTGTTCTACATCTACAATCAAATTAAACATGTACTACTGTGACATTCAAATGTTTAATGGTGTGTTATATGAAATGTCATTTCCACCACACTCTGTCATTACCACAACGCTAAGTCATTAGCATCATGGTACATATTTTTCAGGCAAAGGTGTATTAAATTACAATCGATATTGATCATTTTCCCTATAATGTGAACCTTATATGCTTGTTCTTAAGATAATTCCTGAAATAATGTCAAATAGTATGATTCAGATTTTGTAGATAGATGTTTCTGAGTATCATCAAACATTTAAACATGACAGTCATGAAAACACATAATGAAGAATAGTTTAAATAGTTTAGAAAACATGAGAAAAGAAATCTAATTCATGTGAAATGGTATATAAAATACCTTAATTTTAGCAAATTGTATGACGTAGTGGTAATGCCGTTTCCCTCGGGTATTTGGGGAAACCGGTAAAAATGTTTCTATTCTTAAATAGTATGTTCTCAGCCACTATTGGATCTTGTTTTCAGACAGAGTGCAGAAAATATTCAGACAGATAAAAAGCAGTTTCAAGAGGTTTCATTTGCAAAATCCAAAATTCCTACACTTTTCTGTTCTTCTCAGAGAGTAATCAATGGTTGATTTTATTGATTGACAGTATTCTTTTATAAAGTCACTTCAGGTGGGCTGGGAATAGATTGGAACAGTGATATGAGTTAGAGAAGGGAAAGACCTTGCTGATAGGTAGAAAAAGTGAGACAGATGGACAGAAATGAATGGGTTATGTACGGCATATGATGGAGGACGAAACAGCAGAAGCAAGAGGAATATAAAAGGATGGGGGAGAAGGACGGAGGGAGGAGGCGGGGAGAGAGAGAGAGAGAGAGAGAGAGAGAGCGTGCGTTCGTCTGAGGAGATGTTTTAAATTCTGGAGCCGAATGTCCCTCCATCTGTTATTGTGGTGGTGGGTTCTGACTCAGTGATTTCTTTGATTGGCCCCAGCAAGTGCCAGAAGAGAGACAGACAGAATGAAGAACTCAGACTGACTGCTCTCACTGACAGGCTCCACTGGCTGGCTGCTTCTGCCGAGGAGGACCACTGGGCCAGTCAGACCGGACCACTGGGCCAGACCACTGGGCCGGTCAGACCAGGCGACTGGAGCTGCCCTCTTCTGGACACTGGGTGATATGACACACGGGAAGAATACTGCTGACCAACTGGTAGTAGCTTTAACCTTTTTGTAAAGGAAGCCTATGAAAGCTCAGTTTGGACGGTGTTAAGTCAAAGCCAGCTCGTTCTTTGGGCATAAATAACTGCAGATGTCACTCTGGGGATGTTGTCGTACCTCTTTTCGCAGTCATGCACAGTGCAAATGTAACGGTATTGCTTCCCTACCTTTCCTAGCCCCAACCTGGGCTTGAACCAGGTACCGTCTACACACATCTTCAACAGACACCCTCCAAGCATTGTTACCTATCACTCCACAAAAGCCACGGCAAGGGAAACAACCACTTTAAGGTCTCAGAGTGAATGACGCCGCCGATTGAAACGCTACTAGGGCACACCGCTAACTAGCTAGCCCCCCGTTACATTAAGGGCCCTATATCATATCCAGCCTACTGTATGTCACCCCAACATAGTGTTGAGAGGTCAATAAACAGGTGTTTTGTGCCTCAATTCGCTGCCGCCGTAATCACAGACATCAAGGCAGTGTGTTCTGTCGAGTGGCCTAGTCTCACATTCACACAGATTGTGTAGTGCTCTCATGATCACCTCAGACAACAATGTGTTGTGCTGAGTGCCCTTTAATGTCACACTGGCCGGCTAGGTGGCTGGGTGGAAGTCTGGACTGGAGGACCCTAACTCATTGCAGCAATCAGACAGGTGGCTGGGCAGGCCAGGCTCCATGGTGTGATGTGTAGTTTAGTTGGCTCAACGCAGCATGACAAGCTGGTCCCTGGTGTGCCGTCATTCCTCTAAAAATAACACGACGTTGAGTGATTAAACCGCTCCCCTCTGGAACAGAGCAAACAGAACAGTTCTGAATATTAAAGATGCTAATCGTCTCACGCTGAGCTTTTCATAAGCGTTTTTTGTTTTTGTTTTTGCGAGGTTCACAAATTAGAGAGAGAGGGAGAGAAGGAGAGAGGGAGAGAGGGAGAGAGGGAAAGCGGTCCTTGTACCCGCCAGGCTCGCAGTAACATCACAGACAGAGATTAAACACACGCCACCGATGATCCATCAGGCAGAATTATGTTAGGTCACTTGTACAGTACGGTAACACTGTCAGCTAGTGGATAATGTACAGTGTGAAGGGTTGGCGACGTGCAGCTGCAGCTGTTCCACATCACACAGTGTTGATACAGCTTGACCTTAGTTGGTAGCATCGCCGTCGGTGACTCGTCCCACGCGATGAAGGTGGCGGTTGTGTCAGAGACATTAAAGCAGTGATATTGGCACTGTTGGACTGTGCTGTGTTGCAGTAGTTCGACTGTGTCCATGTGTCTGTCTCTGCACTGTGTGGGCTGACCTGGACTTACCTGTGCTGTACTGTGCTGTGCTTATCCCACTAGTTTCACTAAGCAGCTTGGCTCCAGCCACCAGCATAGATGATATCCCCCGCCGCCCCCCTTCCCTCATCTCTCAGTCTGATTTATGGCCTGTTTGTATAGCCATCCATCTGAGCCAACACACAGGAAGGGAAGACACAGGAAGACGCATTACTGTTTTGGAGCAGGGAGGGACTGCATTAAGCTGCTAGAGGAGAGATACAGGCCCAGAGAAATGGAGCCCTACTGGGGCAGAGGAGGAACATGGAAGAAGAGAGAGAAACGGAGTACTGAGACGAAGACAGAGACACAGAGTACTGAGATGAAGACAGAGACACAGAGTACTGAGATGAAGACAGAGACACAGAGTACTGAGATGAAGACAGAGAAACAGAGTAATTAGATGAAGACAGAGAAACAGAGTACTGAGATGAGGACAGAGAAACAGAGTAATGTGATGAAGACAGAGAAACAGAGTAATGTGATGAAGACAGAGAAACAGAATACTGAGATGAAGACAGAGAAACAGAGTACTGAGATGAAGATTGAGAAACAGAGTACTGAGATAAAGACAGAGAAACAGAGTAATGAGATGAAGACAGAGAAACAGAGTACTGAGATGAAGACAGAGAAACAGAATACTGAGATGAAGACAGAGAAACAGAGTACTGAGATGAAGACAGAGAAACAGAGTACTGAGATGAAGATTGAGAAACATAGTACTGAGATGAAGACAGAGAAACAGAGTACTGAGATGAAGACAGAGAAACAGAATACTGAGATGAAGACAGAGAAACAGAGTAATGAGATGAAGACAGAGAAACAGAGTACTGAGATGAAGACAGATAAACAGAGTACTGAGATGAAGACAGAGACACAGAGTACTGAGATGAAGACCGAGAAACAGAGAAACAGTAATGTGATGAAGACAGAGAAACAGAGTAATGAGATGAACACAGAGAAACAGAGTACTGAGATGAAGACAGAGACACAGAGTACTGAGATGAACACAGAGAAACAGAGTACTGAGATGAAGACAGAGAAACAGATTACTGAGATGAAGACAGAGACACAGAGTACTGAGATGAAGACAGAGACACAGAGTACTGAGATGAAGACAGAGAAACAGATTACTGAGATGAAGACAGAGACACAGAGTACTGAGATGAAGACAGAGAAACAGAGTACTGAGATGAAGACAGAGAAACAGATTACTGAGATGAAGACAGAGACACAGAGTACTGAGATGAAGACAGAGAAACAGATTACTGACATGAAGACAAAGACACAGAGTACTGAGATGAAGACAGAGACACAGAGTACTGAGATGAAGACAGAGACACAGAGTACTGAGATGAAGACAGAGAAACAGAGTACTGAGATGAAGACAGAGAAACAGAGTACTGAGATGAAGACCGAGAAACAGAGAAACAGAGTACTTAGATGAAGACAGAGAAACATAGTAATGTGATGTTGACAGAGAAACAGAGTAATGTGATGTAGACAGAGAAACAGAGTAACGTGATGAAGACAGATAAACAGAGTACTGAGATGAAGACAGAGAAACAGAGTACTGAGATGAAGACAGAGAAACAGAGTACTGAGATGAAGACAGAGAAACAGTAATGTGATGAAGACAGAGAAACAGAGTACTGAGATGAAGACAGAGAAACAGAGTACTGAGATGAAGATTGAGAAACATAGTACTGAGATGAAGACAGAGAAACAGAGTACTGAGATTAAGACAGAGAAACAGAGTACTGAGATGAAGACAGAGACACAGAGTACTGAGATGAAGACAGAGAAACAGAGTACTGAGATGAAGACAGAGAAACAGTGTAATGTGATGAAGACAGAAAAACAGAGTACTGAGATGAAGACAGAGAAACAGAGTAATTTGATGAAGACAGAGAAACAGAGTAATGTGATGAAGACAGAGAAACAGTGTAATGTGATGAAGACAGAAAAACAGAGTACTGAGATGAATACAGAGACACATAGTAATGTGATGAATACAGAGAAACAGAGTAATGTGATGTTGACAGAGAAACAGAGTAACGTGATGAAGACAGATAAACAGAGTAATGTGATGTTGACAGAGAAACAGAGTAACGTGATGAAGACAGATAAACAGAGTAATGTGATGTTGACAGAGAAACAGAGTAACATGATGAAGACAGATAAACAGAGTACTGAGATAAAGACAGAGAAACAGAGTAATGAGATGAATACAGAGAAACAGAGTAACGTGATGAAGACAGATAAACAGAGTACTGAGATAAAGACAGAGAAACAGAGTAATGAGATGAATACAGAGAAACAGAGTAACGTGATGAAGACAGATAAACAGAGTACTGAGATAAAGACAGAGAAACAGAGTACTGAGATAAAGACAGAGAAACAGAGTAATGAGATAAAGACAGAGAAACAGAGTAATGTGATGGAGACAGAGAAACAGAGTACTGAGATAAAGACAGAGAAACAGTAATGGGATTAAGACAGAGAAACAGAGTAATGTGATGAAGACAGAGAAACACAGTAATGTGATGAAGACAGAGAAACAGAGTAATGTGATGAAGACAGAGAAACAGAATACTGAGATAAAGACAGAGAAACAGAGTAATGAGATAAAGACAGAGAAACAGAGTAATGTGATGGAGACAGAGAAACAGAGTACTGAGATAAAGACAGAGAAACAGTAATGGGATTAAGACAGAGAAACAGAGTACTGAGATGAGGACAGAGAAACAGAGTAATGTGATGAAGACAGAGAAACAGAGTAATGTGATGAAGACAGAGAAACAGAGTAATGTGATGAAGACAGAGAAACAGAGTAATGTGATGAAGACAGAGAAACACAGTAATGTGATGAAGACAGAGAAACATAGTAATGTGATGAAGACAGAGAAACAGAGTACTGAGATGAAGACAGAGAAACAGAGTACTAAAGATGAGGACAGAGACAGAGTACTGTGATGACGACAGAGAAACAGAGTAATGTGATGAAGACAGAGAAACAGAGTAATGTGATGAAGACAGAGAAACACAGTAATGTGATGAAGACAGAGAAACAGAGTAATGTGATGAAGACAGAGAAACAGAGTACTGAAGATGAGAACAGAGAAACATAGTAATGTGATGAAGACGGGGAACAGAGTACTGAAGATGAGGACAGAGAAACGGAGTAATGTGATGAAGACAGAGAAACAGAGTACTGAAGATGAGGACAGAGACAGAGTACTGTGATGAAGACAGAGAAACAGAGTAATGTGATGAAGACAGAGAAACAGAGTACTGAAGATGAGGACAGAGAAACGGAGTAATGTGATGAAGACAGAGAAACAGAGTACTGAAGATGAGGACAGAGACAGAGTACTGTGATGAAGACAGAGAAACAGAGTACTGTGATGAAGACAGAGAAACAGAGTAATTTGATGAAGACAGAGAAACAGAGTAATGTGATGAAGACAGAGAAACAGTGTACTGAAGATGAGGACAGAGACAGAGTACTGTGATGAAGACATAGAAACAGAGTAATGTGATAAAGACAGAGAAACAGAGTAATGTGATGAAGACAGAGAAACAAGAGTAATGGGATGACGACAGAGAAACAGTGTACTGAAGATGAGGACAGAGAAACAGAGTAATGTGATGAAGACATAGAAACAGAGTACTGAGATAAAGACAGAGAAACAGAGTAATGAGATGAATACAGAGAAACAGAGTAACGTGATGAAGACAGATAAACAGAGTACTGAGATAAAGACAGAGAAACAGAGTACTGAGATAAAGACAGAGAAACAGAGTAATGAGATAAAGACAGAGAAACAGAGTAATGTGATGGAGACAGAGAAACAGAGTACTGAGATAAAGACAGAGAAACAGTAATGGGATTAAGACAGAGAAACAGAGTAATGTGATGAAGACAGAGAAACAGAGTAATGTGATGAAGACAGAGAAACAGAGTAATGTGATAAAGACAGAGAAACAGAGTAATGTGATGAAGACAGAGCAACAGAGTAATGTGATAAAGACAGAGAAACAGAGTAATGTGATGAAGACAGAGAAACAGTGTACTGAAGATGAGGACAGAGAAACAGAGTAATGTGATGAAGACATAGAAACAGAGTAATGTGATAAAGACAGAGAAACAGAGTAATGTGATGAAGACAGAGCAACAGAGTAATGTGATGAAGACAGAGAAACAGAGTACTGAAGATGAGGACAGAGACAGAGTACTAAGCGAACAGAGCTGTGGATTACGCAGGAGGAGAGAAAATGGAATTCTCCGAGGGACAAGGGAGAGATTTGTATGGACATATTGACTACTGAAAGTAAAACGAGTCAGACGGATGAAGGGATGGACAGTTCACAGATCACCAGGAAGGAAGGGCAGAGAACAAGGGAGGAACCATTCTTCACATGCAGCGCCCTGGACATGGGCACTAAACTTTAACGTCCTCATTCATCATGACCTTTCCTCCTCTGCTATAACGACTGTGTCCTTGAAGGGACGTCACAGTTCGAGAAACACATTGATAGACTACAACCGTTTGGCGTTGATGGTCAGCCAAATATGAAAGATCCCACTTTAGAACCAAAGAAACAACTTCTGAAGGTGTTATGTCTTCATCAGCTCGGCATGGACGCTTCACAAATCATTCATAGGCAAAGTCATGTAAAAGGTGACAGAAAAGGTTATTCTTTACGTGTAGGCTAACCCTTCAGTCATATTTGCAGGCAAATTCAAAGCAGTGTAGAATCTGGAGGTAATTGTTTAGCCAGCAGCTCTCCATTGTTGCTTTTGTAATTGAAAACTGTTGTAGTGGATGGTGAAATTCTTAACAATGTCCTTTAGCTAGGTTGACCCTTGCTTTGTATGCACAACACCACACCCACAACACCACACCACACCCACAACACAACACAACACAACACAACACAACACCACACCACACAACACCACACCACACAACACCACACAACACCACACCACACCACACAACATCACACGACCACACAACTGATGGAGTCTCCTTTAATTCACTTTGTGGAAATCATTTCGTTAGACTAATTAGCTCTGCTGTGTGTGTCATTGTTTCAGGGGTTCGCCATCTCGTTAGGAGTGACTGTATGAAAGGAATAGTCATTTGGATGATTAAGGTGTTGAATGTTCAATGTTCAGTGCACAAGCACATGGGTACATAATTAGTCATGTTATTATGTTTTACTAATGAGGTATAGTGATATCATAGCCATTATGCCAAACTTTAAAAGGCTACACGAGGTAGTGGAGGATACACTTTGCTGAGAGTAGGAGGGTTTATGTCTGGCTAGCTGTGAGTGGGAGGGTCTTAGTGATAGGGGGTGGACCCCCAGGCAGAAAATAGGACACTTCTGTCTCTAACGAGAGTTTCTGACTTTCCTGTCTTTTAGGAGACGAAAACCCTCTCCTGATGTGCTTGGGGAATAGGGCTCCTTTGATGTTGTACCAGAAATGAAAGTCCTCTTAGTGGGAGTCTAAATAGGGTTTGTAATTTCCGAGCCCAGGGACTGTGTGGCTGGTTGGATAATTCTGGGACGGGAACCAGATCGCCCCCTAGAGGTGTGCTGGGGATTGAAGTGGGAGCAGAGAGGATACCTAAATACAGTACTAAGGCATGGGCACCATGCAGAAACACATGGAAGAGACTACCTCTCTAGAGCCTCACTCTATTTTGCCACTGGGTGACTTAATACTGTCACCCATAAGCCTCTGCACATATCCCTTTGCAATGAACTGTGTCAGACCTGTTGTATAACCATTAATAGTTAGGAGCCAAAAGACCAAAAACATGCCAATACAGAAAGCAACCCTGCACTGAACTCAGCTAGCCACGAAAATGCCTTTGACAGAAATTCCTTGTCTTCTTGGTTTGGAAAAGTTTAATATTACTCAACATATTCATGTTATTCAATGGCCCTATCTTCTCCAATCCAAACGCTAACTGTCCGTACCTCCTGGAATAACAGGGTTGTAACCATGGTTTCTTCTTCCATTTGCAACACACATTTCAACAGCGCTAGCTTGTCTCAACACGTGTAGCTCACAATTTGCCACAGTACATGGTCTGAAATTGTACCAATTTAGCTTGCGCCTTACAGAAATGCCATTTCCCCTGACAGTTAGGACAAATGTGTAGGCCCATTGAGGAGCATGTGGAGCTTGGCACCAGCCACTGCCTCTTGAATTATACAGTCTATGAACAGCAGTCAGCGCACTCAGTGTTTTCCCTAGAGAGCAGATTGGCTCTGTAAGGCGGTTTCCCACAAACATACACACACACTCTGACATCTACACACTGACCCAGCAGAGCCATGTATTGACCTTTGACCCTAACCTCTGATTCCTGTGTGTTTCCTGTGTAGAGGCTAGCCAGAGAGGCGGAGCAGCTGCAGACAATGTATCCCTGGCAGGACGGGATCAAGGTAAAATCAGAACCCTCTCTCTCTGTATATCTCTCTCTCTCTCTCTGTATCTCTCTCTCTCTCTCTGTATATCTCTCTCTCTCTGTATCTCTCTCTCTCTCTCTGTATCTCTCTCTCTCTCTGTATATCTCCCTCTCTCTGTATCTACCTCTCTGTGTATATACATCTCTCTGTATATATATATATCTCTCTCTATATATATATATATCTCTCTGTATATATATATCTCTCTCTGTATATATCTCTCTCTATATATATATATATATCTCTATGTATATATATATCTCTCTCTGTATATATCTCTCTCTGTATATATATATATATATATATACAGTGCCTTTGCGACCTTTTGCCACATTTCAGGCTTCAAACATAATGATATAAAACTGTATTTTTTTGTGAAGAATCAACAACAAGTGGGACACAATCATGAAGTGGAACGACATTTATTGGATATTTCAAACTTTTTTAACAACTTACAACAAATTATTCAGCCCCTTTACTTTCAGTATATATATATATCTGTATATATATATATCTGTATATATCTCTCTGTATATATCTCTCTCTGTATATATATCTCTCTCTCTGTATATATATCTCTCTCCCTGTATATATCTCTCTCTCTCTCTATATATATATATATCTCTCTCTGTATATATATATATCTCTCTGTATATATATCACTTTTTCTGTACATATATATATATATATATATATATATATTATATATCTTTCTGTATATATAACTCTGGATATATCTCTGTATATATACAGTATCTCTCTCTATGTATCTCTCTCTCTCCATATGTATATATATCTCTATGTATATATCTCTCTCTATATATATACACTGCTCAAAAAAATAAAGGGAACACTAAAATAACACATCCTAGATCTGAATGAATGAAATATTCTTATTAATTACTTTTTTCTTGACATAGTTGAATGTGCTGACAACATCAATGGAAATCAAATTTATCAACCCATGGAGGTCTGGATTTGGAGTCACACTCAAAATTAAAGTGGAAAACCACACTACAGGCGGATCCAACTTTGATGTAATGTCCTTAAAACAAGTCAAAATGAGGCTCAGTAGTGTGTGTGGCCTCCACGTGCCTGTATGACCTCCCTATAATGCCTGGGCATGCTCCTGATGAGGGGGGTGGATGGTTTCCTGAGGGATCTCCTCCCAGACCTGGACTAAAGCATCCGCCAACTCCTGGACAGTCTGTGGTGCAACGTGGCGTTGGTGGATGGAGCGAGACATGATGTCCCAGATGTGCTCAATTGGATTCAGGTCTGGGGAACGGGCGGACCAGTCCATAGCATCAATGCCTTCCTCTTGCAGGAACTGCTGACACACTCCAGCCACATGAGGTCTAGCATTGTCTTGCATTAGGAGGAACACATCTTGGTGTTCTCTGGCAAATGCCAAACGTCCTGCACGGTGTTGGGCTGTAAGCACAACCCCCATCTGTGGACGTCGGGCCCTCATACCACCCTCATGGAGTCTGTTTCTGACCGTATGAGCAGACACATGCACATTTTCCTGCTGGAGGTCATTTTGCAGGGCTCTGGCAGTGCTCCTCCTGCTCCTTCTTGCACAAAGGCGGAGGTAGCGGTCCTGCTGCTGGGTTATTGCCCTCCTACGGCCTCCTCCACGTCTCCTGGTGTACTGGCCTGTCTCCTGGTAGCGCCTCCATGCTCTGGACACTACGCTGACAGACACAGCAAACCTTCTTGCCACAGCTCGCATTGATGTGCCATCCTGGATGAGCTGCACTACCTGAGCCACTTGTGTGGGTTGTAGACTCCGTCTCATGCTACCACTAGAGTGAAAGCACCACCAGCATTCAAAAGTGACCAAAACATCAGCCAGAAGCATAGGAACTGAGAAGTGGTCTGTGGTCACCACCTGCAGAACCACTCCTTTATTGGGGGTGTCTTGCTAATTGCCTATAATTTCCACCTGTTGTCTATTCCATTTGCACAACAGCATGTGAAATTTATTGTCCATCAGTGTTGCATCCTAAATGGACAGTTTGATTTCACAGAAGTGTGATTGACTTGGAGTTACATTGTGTTGTGTGTTCCCTTTATTTTTTTGAGCAGTGTATATATATATATTATATATATCTGTATATCTCTCCCTCTCTGTATCACTCTTTCTTTCTTTCTTTCTTTCTTTCTTTCTTTCTTTCTTTCTTTCTTTCTTTCTTTCTTTCTTTCTTTCTCTCTCTCTCTCTCTCTCTCTCTCTCTCTCTCTCTCTCTCTATATATATATATATATATATATATATATGTACATCTCTCTCTGTATATCTCTCTCTCTGTATATTTCCCTCTCTATGTATCTCTCTCTCTGTATATATCTCTCTCTCTGTATATCTCTCTCTCTGTATATATATATCTCTCTGTATATATTTATCTCTCTATGTATCTCTCTCTCTCTCTCTCTCTATATTTATCTCTGTATATCTCTCTCTCTCTCTGTATCTCTCTCTCTATCTCTCTCTACTTCTCACTACCTCTCTCTCTCTCTACTCTCTCTACCTCTCTCTCTCTACTTCTCTCTCTACCTCTCTCTACCTCTCTCTCTATATACTCACTCTCTTTTCCTCTTTCTCTATCTATTAATCTCTTCTTCATGTTTACATTTGTCCACCAAAGTTTGGTTTTTCTTTTAAATGCCAATGCTATCAATGTTACAGACACATGTACACACTCACATACACCACCCCAGATAAAGATGTGTGTGTATGTGTTTGAGCATGTAATAATATACAACAGCCTGATTCTACATACGGTCAATCTGTGTTGTGCCTGAAAGGGAAAAGCCAGTTGAACTTTGCATTTCCCAGCACCTGACATTTAAAACAGTGGAACACCACTAACTGCTAATGTCTACAGTTCAGAAGCTTGGGTATTACTTGGCTTGTGTGTGTGTGTGTGTGTGTGTGTGTGTGTGTGTGTGTGTGTGTGTGTGTGTGTGTGTGTGTGTGTGTGTGTGTGTGTGTGTGTGTGTGTGTGTGTGTGTGTGTGTGTGTGTGTGTGTGTGTGTGTGTGTGTGTGTGTGTGTGTGTGTGTGTGTGTGTGTGTGTGTGTGTGTGTGTGTGTGTGTGTGTGTGTGTGTGTGTGTGTGTGTGTGTTTGCGCGTGTGCAGTATGTGTGTGTACGCACATGGTCCACTGACTCTCAGATTAACAAACAAACAGATGCCCTGCAAATACACACACGTACTGACACACACACTCAATCTCACACCCAGCAGCAGACACACACACACACACACACATTCATTCCCCAATGTCGTATCCTCTGTCTCCAGGGAGACGAGCTCACTGTCATGGTACACATCCCACAAATGGATTTTTAACCCTGTGCTTCCCGGGGGATATTTGAGAAAAGGCTTTAACTGATTTAAAACTCATAATTATGAGCCCTACATCCCAGAAAAGTCCATTTTTATTCATGGTCGCTTACACTCTGAAGCCAGAGTCACAGGGTGACTGTTTCTACCGAACCAAGGTGGTTCTGTCTGTCAGTGCCTTCCTCTCTGTCTGCCAGTGGTCAGCTGGTCAGCTTTAATGCGTCTCGATCGGATGTGTACCCATGCAGGTAGTTGGGTTTGGGTCACAGTGCCCTCACACAGCACACCTGTTCATAGGTAACTGCATCCAATATGGCTTCACTGTCTCTTCAAGTGGAAAAGCCAACTCTCTCCCTCTCCCCCTCACTTCCCCTCTCCCGCTATCTCCCTCTCTCTCTCTCTTTCTCTCTCTCTCTCCTTCCTCCCTCCTCCCCCACGCTCCTTCTGTCTGATCCTCACCCCTTTCCCTCCCTCCACCTTTTTTTCTTATCTGTCACAGTCTTTAATCAGCCATGAAAACAGTTAGAAAATATAATATTGTTGCAAATACTGCAAATGAATCCTAATGGCGCTACTCCATTAATAATGTATTGGAGCTGATTTCATTTGCCTTTATAATTAGAGCAGGTAATGAATCTCGGCAGGGGCGACTGTGAAGCCATTAAAAAAACCTTGGCGGGGAGGAGAGGAGGAGGAGGGAGGGAGGCAAGAGGAAGATATGCCACGTTCCCTGTGAGAAGATTTCTCCTGTTTGTAGATTTTGTGCTTTTCTAATTTCCGTTTGGGTGAACACTCGGCTGAGTGACATTGTAATTAGATTAGGGCGGCATGCTCTTTGGGCATATTAGGAGCAGTGCAGAGCATCTTAAACGAACGGGAGGAGCAAGCTGTCAGAGGCCCAGAGAAAGGTGTTTATGTAAGAGAGACGAGGGGGGTCGAATGAAGTCTTGTGTGAGTATGTTTATCTATGTGTACGGGAGTGCGCTTGTTTGCAGGGGGTGGGGGGGTATTTGTGTGATTGTGTGTGTGTATGTGTATGTGTCTCTGTGTGTGTTTAACGTTCTGCTCCCAACCTGGCCCGGCCCATCTGCTCTGTTCAATAACACCGGTGACATCATACGACTCAATGACACGGCTGTTCCCTCTGCCTCTGGACTGCTGCTGTCACATCTGTTACCGTAGTGACGGATCACACTCCTCTCCTCTTCCCGTTGCAACTCTAGCGATGGTGCCTGGGTTTTATAACACGATGCGACGGTCCGGCGTTATGAACATCGGGCTGCTCACCGTCGTAACAACTGTTGTGATGGTCGTTCAGGGTTTTAATTCCACCGCAAATGAAATGGTGTGTGAAAATAGACATTTGAGTGGTTGATCTCTCCTGATTTCTCAAGGTCATAGGTCTTCCTATCGCAGCTCCGTCACCAGTCTCTTCCCAGGCCATCATTCTATTGTATTGGCTCTGGAAGCATTCTCCTGGGTATTTGTTTATTTTATTTGTATATATATATATATATAAATATACAGTATATATTTATATCTATATATCTATTTTTTTAGGAGGTAGATCAGCTTTAATATTGCAGATGGATTGTGGCTTTTTTTGTAAAGATGCTATTATTTCTACGATATTATTATTTGAAATATTATATTTTTTAAAATATATTTTATATATTTTTAATAGTGGAGTAGTTCTACAGCTCCACGACTATTGGAGCCAATGACTACAAGAACCATCCCTAAGGCATTTCACAATACAGTCATATTCAATATAATAGTTGAAATTATACACAATGATAGAATTGCACGTTTGGAGGCCAGTGAGATGAATGGGATGGGAAGCTAGAAGGTATGGCCTTTAGTGCACCTCATAAAAGCATTATCTGGTCATAAATGTCATTTCAGGCAATCCACTACATGGGGGAGTAGATTTGCAATGACTTGTACAAAGCAATCTTGTGGACGATTCGTGCCATTGAATAGCATATTCGGTATTTTATAGCATTTTTATAACTGAAAGATACCCTATTGGGTTAACACTTTACTCGGCACCCAGAGTAATAATATTGTATTTGTATTTATTATGGATCCCCATTACCTGCTGCCAAGGCAAAATTAAGGAGGTTATACAATATAACCATATGATAATATGTCATAACAGCTGACATAACTTGTCATAACTTGATGTGGTCATAACACTGTCACAACACATATTTTTAGACTTGAAGTGACATACGTTGCATGATTTTATGGCTCATGATAACATGAAAACAGCCTAACCAGCTCTGCTACTGCGAGTAAAATGGTCAGAGTGTTTTCTCATTTGTGTCTGGAAGTAGCTAGCAAGCTAGCCAACGTTAGCCTAGATTGCCTAAATAGGTCATTCCCCTGACGTGGACACGTTTTCAAAAGACTCTTTTTGCCATACGGAATTCCAAGGCATCCAGAACTTATGAACGTTGCACAGTATATACCCCTCAATCTTGTAATAAATCCAATCTCGCGTATACATAACTTGACATTTCTGCCATCCATTGTGACATTGTGGGAGGATAACCAACCTTACAATTAATGGCAATGCATATCTTAGCCGCTATAAATACTCGGTTACACGGTTTCGTCTGATAACAGTCTCCAGTATCAACATTTCCAAGCAAAGACAAACAGAGAGAAGGGAGAATCTGTAGACATGCTGAGATAAAAGAACATACTCTTTGCCGGAATTCAGCCAACCTTCACAAGACCATAACATATGCAAATATGTCTCCTTTAGTGTTTTACACCTCCAGCAGAGGAATTACATTTCTGAGTGCGTGATATTCAGTTTCACTGGCATATAGTACGTTCTATGGATGTTCTTAAACTACAGTAATTTATGTCTGATGATATGAACATGACTGGGCATTCAAACACATCTGTATCCATTCATCATCATCAGTAGTGTCTCCCAGGTCTTCCTCGCATTTTTGTTTGACATGTTTTGTGTCATCGGGAAAAGCCTCGATGAAGCCTTGACACAGTTTGGAAATGAACTTTAGAGGTTTTTCAGACTGTCGTAAAATAGTTTCAATCTTTGAATCTTCTGGCTTGTCCAGTGTTTGCTGCACAGAGAATAAAGTGTTGCATCTGCAAAGGTTCACCTCAGCGCCATTGCAGACTAGTCTTCCCTGGTTGCCGGACCCTGCTGAGACCTCTGTCACCATCTGATCCTGCTCAGATGAGGCATGAAAATAATTCCCGTGGTGTACATTTATACATTACAGTGGAGGATGCTGAGGGGAGGACAGCTCATAATAAAGGCTGGAATGGAGTCGATGGAATGGCATCAACCACATGACAACTTGACTCCATTCCAGTCATTATTATGAGTCGTCTTCCCTTCAGCAGCCTCCACTGATACATCATATTATTCAAGAATAGAATCAATGTTTTAATAATTGAAATTACCACTATTCACAAATCCCAGACTGTAGTCGACCCATCGACTCAAGATGGAACTTTGTGTCCATTCACTGATTGTTATAATATACTGCAAGATTCACCTGAGCTCCGTAGACTGGTCTTCCCTGTCTGTCTGACCCTGAAGGGACACCTGTCACCACCTGATCCTGCTAAGACATGATGAGCATAGTGTTGTGTACTGACTGTGCACCATGATAGTGAAGCCTGTAGAGCTGTTTACACCGTGTCAGTGTGAAAAGTATGGGGTTGGCTAGGGAAACTGACAGATCAATAACGTTACATTGCTACACTGACTCTAATAAAAACTCACATTGCGCTGTCAAAAAATTGTCTTCAATTGTTTGGCCTCGTTTGAATTGTTTGATTCAGGTAAAAAAAATAATCGAGAGAAAAATAATAGCTTCTGGCTAGCTCCAATGTTAATTTACTTCTGTTGAAAACAAAGGCTACAAAACATTTCCATACACAAAACAGCTGTTAGATACGGCTAATTGGCAGATAGTTATAGGCTAGAGCTGAATTGGCTGTGGTAGCTACTTGCTAGCTAGTTCATTCACTTCAGACAAAACATCAGTCGAGAGGGGATGAAACATTAGCTCACGTTACATGTCAATTAAACTATTAGCTCAGCACAGGGAATAAATACTTTTTTATGTTAAGTCAAACAGCAGTTACCTTGCCAGCTACATCAGTCAAAGAAGGAGGAGCCCGTTTCTGCTCTGCTTGCTTTTACAACTCTGAGAAAAAGCACAACACACACAGACAACAGCTGCCCCTGTTTGCTCTGTGGTGTCTGTGTGGTCCTAAATCCAGCTGTCTGAAACTGCAGAAAAGCCAGAAATGTCCGTATGGTCCTAAAGCACACCGATTCCTCTTTTTGTATATCACAGTGCATTGATAAACCTGAGGGGGAGGAAAGCAATTACATAATGGAGGGGTGGGGGGTCATGTCCCCGTCCCCAGTGAATGTTGTGCCCCTGCTAGCAATCAACAAATGTACATTGTGTAGGGCTTTCCTGCAGTCAAATGACCAACATCTTCCTCTAGTTGCCTCATGGGTAGAATGTTTTTCATATTTTTCCCATAATGAATAATGAATAAACATTCTTCTTTAAAATACTCCGAAAATCCAATGTGTCTACGTCAACGGTTTTGATATATTTCAATCTTATGTAATGATTATAACGTGTAATATTGGGATGCAAACTCAAAGTTGAATACATTTCAACTCTATATCTGACATGGTACAGGTGTCTTCTTCTTTGTAAGCCCATGACCATGTGTGTGAGGTGTATACTTTTGTTTCGAGAGGCTTGTAGAATCATGACTCTTTCGAGTTTTCAGTTCATCGTTCGCCAGGTAAGGGGGGTCTTGCTGCCCCCGACAGCGAACGAGATGTGAACGAGAGGCTTGTAGAATCATGATTTTGAGTTTTCAGTTCATCGTTCGCCGAATAAGTCCAAAGAGTTGTTCTTTTGACAGAACGAGTCGAAAAGATCCAAGTCAGTAAAAAGAGCCGAACATCCAATCACTAATGGTAGTTTGTGGTTGCACGCCGTCAAGGGGTTTGTGCGCCCAAAACCTATTGTTGTGTGTCGTGTCGCCCAGTGTATAACTTTATGTTCATGTATTTATAATCAGGAAGTACAACTGTGATGTAATCACGTCTGACGGTTAAATCGTGACTGTTGAGCTTAAATGTAAATGCTTACCTTGTTGTCCTTGTTTAATGAAAAAAAAAAGGGTTCTGTTCATTTCCTGGTCTGAGAATGATGGGAAAATGGGGAGCGTTCGAGCGCATAGTTAATGAGTGGGTTGACGGTATGATGGGTTAGGAGATAGGGACATGGTGGGGAAAAACTTGGTTAAAGAAGGAGGGAGAGAAGAGAGGAAGGGATGGAAGGCATTCTCTCCATCTGAATGTGATGTGGCAGCTGCTGTACGTTTGAAATGCATTAGCGCTAATAGCTGTGCCATTAGGGGAGAGAGAGAGAGGCACTCTGCTGATGGGTTACTATGGAGAAACGGGGAGAGGGGGCGAAGGGGGGGGGGGGGACTCGGAGAGAGAGGGAGAGAGAAGGTGAGGTCATCGTGAGTGAGGGAGCAGGTTTGAGAGGGAGAGAAGAGAGAGAGAGAAAAGGCGAAAGACTCATGGAGAAGGAGATCTCCCATTTGCTAGAATCATCACCCTCTAATCAATCAAGCCTTTCATCATGGGACAAGAAAGTGTGCTGTGTGTGTGTGTGTGTGTGTGTGTGTGTGTGTGTGTGTGTGTGCGTGCGTGCGTGCGTGCGTGCGTGCGTGCGTGCGTGCGTGTGTACTGTAACAAATATAGGTTGAACAGGGTGGTTAAGGTGGCCAGCAAGGTCATCGGGGTACAAAAGGCACAGCTCTCTGTGACATTCAGAAAGCATGTGGTGAGGAGTGCTAACAGTATCCTAGACTGTCCTGGTCATACAGTGCATTCAGATCCCTTGACTTTTTCCACATTTGGTTACATTACATTACCCCATAATGACAAAGCGAAAACAGGTTTGTAGAAATTTTTGCAAACGTATTAAATATAAAAGCAGAAATACCTTATTTACATAAGTATTCAGACCCATTGCTGTGAGATTCAAAATTGAGCTCAGGTGCATTCTGTTTCCATTGATCATCCTTGAGAAGTTTCTACAACTTGAGTGGAGTCCACCTTTTGTAAATTCAATGATTTGGAAAGGCATACACCTATCTATATAGGATCCCACAGTTGACAGTGCATGTCAGAGAAAAAACCAAGCCATGAGGTCGAAGGAATTGTCCCTAGAGCTCCGAGACAGGATTGTGTCGAGGCATAGATCTGGGGAAGGGTACCAAACATTTTGGCCGCATTAAATATCCCCAAGAACACAGTGGCCTCCATCATTCTTAGATGGAAGAAGTTTGAAACCACCAAGACTTTTCCTAGAGCTGGCCGCCTGGCCAAACTGAGCAATTGCGGGAGAAGGGCCTTGGTCAAGGAGGTGACAAAGAACCTGATGGTCACTCTGACAGAGCTCCAGAGTTCCTCTGTGGAAATGGGAGAACCTTCCAGATGGAAAACCATCTCGGCAGCACTCCACTAATCAGGCCTTTATTCAGGCCTTTATGGTAGAATGGCCAGACGGAAGCCACTCCTCAGTAAAAGGCCCATGACAGTCCGCTTGGACTTTGCCAAAAAACACCTAAAGATCTCTCAGACCATGAGATACAAGATTATCTGGTCTGATGAAACCAAGATTGAACTTTTTGGCCTGAATGACAAGCGTCACGTCTAGAGGAAACCTGGCACCATCCCTACGGTGAAGTATGGTGGTGGCAGCATCATGCTTTGGGGATGTTTTTCACCGGCAGGACTGGAAGACTAGTCAGGATGGAGGAAAAGATGAACGGAGCAAAGTACAGAGATCCTTGATGAACACCTGCTCCAGAGCGCTGAGGATCTCAGACTGGGGAGAAGCTTCTCCTTCCAACAGGACAACGACTGTAAGCCCACAGCCAAGACAACCCATGAGTGGCTTCAGGACAAGTCTCTCAATGTCCTTGAGTGGCCCAGCCAGAGCCCGGTCTTGAACCTGATCAAGCATCTCTGAAGAGACCTGAAAATAGCTGTGCAGCGACGCTCCCCATTCAACCTGACAGAGCTTGAGAGGATCTGCAGAGAAGAATTGGAGAAACTCCCCAAATACAGGTGTGCCAATCTTGCAGCGTCGTACCCAAGAAGACTCCTGGATGTAACTGCTGCCAAATGTGCTTCAACAAAGTACTGAGTAAAGGGTCTGAATACTTTTGTAAATGTCATATTTAAATTTTAAAAAAGAATAATCAATTTGCAAAAAAACAACGATTTTTGCTTTGTCTTGAGGAGAACAATCAATTTAATCCATTTCAGAATAAGGCTGTAACGTAGCAAAATGTGGAAAAGTCAAGGGGTTCTGAATACTTTCAGAATGCGCTGTATGTCCCCTTAGTAAACCAACCCCCTAGTGGCAGGGGTAAGAGTTGACACTCCAGTTTGTTCCCCTGACCTTGTCATTCCTGCTTATAATGCATTTATTTGAGACAATTGGCCCTTCATTGTGGCGGGAGGATGGCTCTCTCAGCCAGGCCCTCAGAGCAGAGCGACGCGAGTGGCTCCATTAATGACAGAATACATTAGTCTTATAAGGGCCGTCTTCAAGGGACCACAATCAGGTGAAATAGACAGACACCAAAGGACACCTCAATGGGCTTCTGTTTCATCTCTTTCCCCCACTCAACTTTCTTATTTTTTTGTCTTCTTTGGAGGGGGGGATTTCGAAGCCCTATGTTCATCTCTGGACAGACTGGGAGAGACAGGAATTGTCTGTGCAATCATTTTTCTGTTTCATGTTTTAGATGAAATATTTTCTTATTTCGGTAATAATACCGTTTTCCTTATGATGAGCGGAACCCAGTCACAGCGCCTTTTGGGCATGAGGACGAGACGGTGAACAGACTGATCGTTAAGTTTAATAGAACAGAGTAGTATACTGCACTCAACCTGCTACGAGATATATATATATATATATATTTCTTTATTTGAATGTCTATTTTGTTTGGGGGAATGGGGATGTTTTTCTCCCTAGTTATTCTAGCATCCTGTATCACTTCCTCCTTTTGTATATCAAATAATCCACATTCAGCCATTCCCAGTGACTGAAGAGGCTCTCTCTGAGTTGAGACAGTTTTTCCTGTTTCAGCACATTTATGTGAGCCAGAACTCAACTCTTAGTAGGAGCTAAAGAGAGAGGGCGGGAGAGAGAGAAGGAGGGAGAGAGGGAAGGAGGGAGGGAGGGAAGGAGGGAGGGAGATGTGGCTTTCGGAGCACTTTTTAAATATACGAACGTATTTCAAACACTGATAAGCATGAACACATTGTGTAATCATAAATGAACTGCTTCTATTTTTCTATGTGAACTTTTCTCTTTCCTGTGGCTGTGTTGAGAGAGAGGCAGAGTGCTAGCAGCCTGCCGAGTGCGCAATGGAACTCATAAACAGCGTTATCGCTGAATCCCGCGCCATGGAACGGACTTCCATCTGTTCACCACTGGAGGGAAAGGAATGGAAGGGGGTAGGAGGGCTGGAGAAAATCCAACACAGTATACAATTTAGCGAGGACAACATACCTATAAAGCATATCTGATGGTCTGGATGACTCAGCAGAGAGACAGAGACTGGACCCAGTCTGGCTACTATAGTATAGTATAGTATAGTATAGTATAGTATAGTATAGTATAGTATAGTATAGTATAGTATAGTAGCCAGTATAGTATAGTATAGTATAGTATAGTATAGTATAGTATAGTTTAGCGAGGACAACATACTATACACAATGCTGAGGCAAGTCTTCATGCAGCTATCATTCTGTGTGTGTGTGCATGAGTGAGTGCGTGCATGCAAGTGCACATGTGAGAATACTGTAACCTTGACTACAAGTGTGTACTTTGCACTCATGTGAAACTCATGGATAATATGTAGCAATTTGTCAAGCACTTGGAAGAATTGGAGCATTTGTCATTTAGAAATGGCACTCCATAACCCACCTCATACATCAGTCTTGACCATCAGTCTTCAACCTCTCCACCTCTCCTGACCACGCCAGCCCACCCCTCTCTCTTCTCCACCACCCCTCTATCCTCTTCCTCCTCCTCCTCCTCCCCCCCCTCCTCCTCCTCACTAAGTTCACCCCTTTCTCCTTCCCTTCACCCCACCACCTCTCCACCTCTCCTGACCATCCCAGCCCATCCTACAATCCTCCTCCTCCCCTCAAAACTCTTCCTCCTCCCCCTCCCCTCCACCACTCTTTCCTCTTATCCACTCCTCCTTCTCCTCCTCCTGAACACCCAACCAACCCCTCTCTCCTCCCCCCACGTCTTCCACTTGTCCTGATCACCTCATCCCACCCCTCTCTCCTCCCCTCCACTCCCCTTCCCTCCCTGGCTCACTCTCTGCAGCTGCTCTCTCTGCTGTTGCCTGCTTTGTTCGCTCACTGGTTGCCAGGGTGACCCCACAATTCGGTAATTTCAGCTTCTTGATTGCAGGCCCGGCTGTAATTTGGGTATTTATCACTCTTCAAGGTAGAAATGCTATTTTTTCTTTTCTCTTTCTTTATTAATCTCTCTCTCTCTCTCTCTCTCTCTCTCAATCTTCCTCTCTTTCGCTCCGACTCCTTCAGTACTCTCCTCTAACGTTGCTCTGCTGCTCTGAGAGAGGGAGAGAGAGAGAGAGAGAGAGAGAGAGAGAGAGAGAGAGAGAGAGAGAGAGAGAGAGAGAGAGAGAGCGAGAGAGAGAGCACAAGTGGTCTCAGACATGCTGTTTCACACTCAACTAATATGGCATGGAGAGAAACAGAGAGTAGGAAACTGCAACAGAACTAAAGAAAGTGAAACACTGAGAGAAAGATGGTGAGAGATAGAGACAAAGAGATAGAGACGAAGAGATAGAGAGCTGAGAGTTTGCTGTTGGTTGAGAAGTCAGAGTCTGTCTGCCAGTGCACCTGCAGGCTGAGGGGCTGTTTGGCGAGCCACAGCGCCATGGACCATTGCGTTAGCAGGGAGCTGAGAGAAAAAGAGAGAGTGGTCCCCGTACTGTGTCTAAACCCAGCCTATCGATCCCTCGGCCCCGCCAGGGATGGCAATCAATAGCCAACAAAATCCAGCAGGCTATACCCCGATGCTCATATCCCGCATTTCAACACATGCCCAACACCCATGAAATGTTATTTCAGAGAGATAACCTGCTACCTCCTGGCCCCTTAGTTAGAGAGGGGGGCTGCATAAGGACTCTGAACTAGAGGAGGTCACTGTCAAAGAGAATCAGGTTTGGGCTTTTTAATATAAATGGGACCATACGTGTTTAGGTCCTTATTTTGTATATGTCTGTGGTGTTTGCTGTACTAAATTATTATAAATGTATTATTATATTGATTATGTGTAAGCCTTCCCTCTTGGGTTGAGTAGATAGATTACAGTGTTTGATTGTTCCATGATTCCCACCCCTAGGTCCTGTCTAGCATATGTTATGGTAAGCGTGGATAATCAGAAAATATATACATTCCCCATTCCTGATTATCCAAATGTACGACAACATACAGTATGTACCAGCCAAATGTATGTAAACATAGACACATGTATTACGTTTCAGGTATGACCAAATGAAGACAGTGTCGAAGAAACACAAGTTTATTTCTAAAACAGGCAAATGACAGGTCAAATCAAATCAAATCAAATGCATTTGTCACATACGCATGGTTAACAGATGTTAATGCGAGTGTAGCGAAATGCTTGTGCTTCTAGTTCCGACAATGCAGTAGTAACCAACGAGTAATCTAACCTAACAATTCCAAAACGTATTACCACATACACACAAGTGTAAAGGGATAAAGAATATGTACATACAAATATATGAATGAGTGATGGTACAGAACGGCATAGGCAAGATGCAGTAGATGGTATCGAGTACAGTATATACAGTGGGGCAAAAAAGTATTTAGTCAGCCCCCAATTGTGCAAGTTCTCCTACTTAAAAAGATGAGAGAGGCCTGTAATTTTCATCATAGGTACACTTCAACTATGACAGACAAAATGAGAAAAAAAAAATCCAGAAAATCACATTGTAGGATTTTTTATGAATTTATTTGCAAATTATGGTGGAAAATAAGTATTTGGTCAATAACAAACGTTTATCTCAATACTTTGTTATATACCCTTTGTTGGCAATGACAGAGGTCAAACGTTTTCTGTAAGTCTTCACAAGGTTTTCACACACTGTTGCTGGCATTTTGGCCCATTCCTCCATGCAGATCTCCTCTAGAGCAGTGATGTTTTGGTCACATTGGTGGTTCGCGCTTTCAGTATCACACGAATGCTGCCATCAATCCACGGTTTCTGGATTGAGAATGTTTTAATCGTTGCTATGGGTACGACATCGTCAATGCACTTTCTAATGAACTCGCTCACCGAATCAGCGTATTCGTGTTGTTGTTGGAAGCAATGCAGAACATATCCCAATCCAGGCAGTCAGAGTAATCTTGAGGTCCTCGTTGGCTCGGGGGGCTGGGGGTGGAACCCAGATGACAGACTGGTCGATGACCCAATGAGGGTACAGAATGCCTTCCAGAACCGAGACGAGAACTGAGGACCCCGATCAGAGACCATATCGACCAGTAGTCTATGGATCCAGAAGACGTGCTGTACCATGAGCTGGGCCATCTCCTTGGCAGAGGGTAGATTGGGAAGAGGAATGAAGTGGGCGGCTTTGGAAAACTGATCCACAACGGTCAGGATGGCGGTGTTGCCATCAGACAAGGGAGACCTGTGACAAAGTCCAGGGAGATGTGAGACCAGGGACGGTGAGGGACAGGCAGAGGTTGGAGGAGACCAGCCAGACCTTGCTGAGGAGTCTTTTTGTGTTCACATACCGTGCAAGAGGCGATAAATGCAGAGACATCAGGAACCATGGTAGGCCACCAAAAGCGTTGTCGCACAAAAGCCAAGGTCCGCCGGGAGCCTGGGTGGCAGGCAAACCTGGAGGAGCGGGCCACATCAGGCACGAACATCTGGTTATCTGGACTCCCCTCCCCGGGGTTCGGCTGGGAATGCTGTGCCTCCCGAACCGTCTACCCTATTCCCCAGCTGAGTGCCATCGCCAGGCACGAGGTGGGAAGGATGATCTCAGGTTCTGGGGTAGTAGTTGTGGGGCTATAGCTGCATGGCAGTGCATCTGGCTTGACATTCTTCAATCCCTGCCGGTAGGAGAGGGCGAAGTTGAACCAGGTGAACAGTAGGGCTCACCTAGCCTGCTTGGAATTGAGACGCTTGGTGGAGCAGAGATATTCCAGGTTTTTGTGTGTCGGTCCACCCGATGAATGGATGTTCCACTCCCTCCAGCCAGTGCCTCCACTCCTCCAACGCCATCTTCACTGCGAGAAGCTCACGATTCCCCACATCGTAGTTCCTCTCCGTGGTGTTGAGGCGGTGGGAGAAGAATGTGCAAGGATGCAACTTGAGGTCCAGGGCAGACCGCTGGGACAGGACAGTCCCCACTCCAACATACGAAACATCGGCCACTGTGATGTCGTTGAGTCCTCGGTAGTCAATGCACGGGTGCAGGGTTTTGTCCTTCTTCTCCACAAAGAAGAACCCTGCGCCGGCGGTGGAGGCAGAAGGACGAATGAACCCAGCAGCTAGGGAGTCCTCAATGTAGGTCTCCATAGCCTTGGTCTCCGGACCCGACAGAGAGTACAGTCGTCCACTGGCGCCCGTCCAGTGCTCTTAACGTCCATGGGAATGGAGAGGGGCTGAGTGGGGATATCCAGCTTGGAAGCAAGGGTAGCGTCCATAAAGCTCCCATCAGCCCCAGAGTCGTTGAGGACCCGGAGAGATTTCAACTGGTTCCCCCACAGCAACGTGACATCCCCGGGCGGCAGGCAGTCTCAGGGTCAGGACAGACAGAGGTCAATAATCCAGTAATGTGGGGTAAGGTACAAAACGGCAGGCAGAATGGTCAAAATCAGGAAGGACTAGAAAACAGGAGCAAGAAATTGACAGAATTATCATGATAACTCTAAATTGACTGAATTATCACGATAGCGATAAATTGACTGAATTATCATGATAACGATAAATTTACTTAATTTTCACGATAATGATAAATTGACCGAATTTTCAAAATAATGACAAATTGACTACATTTTCATAATGATAAATTGACTGAATTATCATGATAATGATGAATTCACTGAATTTCCACGATAATGGTAAATGGAACTATAAGTTTCTAGCAATGTACATCACTTTTTTATATATTACTCTTAAAACTACTACTATTACTTTGAATGTTGTCGCTATCAATTGTCCCATTAACAATCATCCATTGCAAACTTTAATTGAATTTAAAACTTAACATTTCTCTAGTAAGGTCCTATAGGTTATTTATTGTAATAAACCAGTGTTAATTTTGTCAGCTATTTTAGATTGAGTTTTAATCTTAGTTTGTCTTAAAATACCTTTTAGTCACAGCTATTTTAGTCACATAATAGTCAGTGCATATTTTTCTATTAAATAATGAATATTTAAGATACCTCTAACATCCATCATGTGCACATTTTTATTTTATTTTATTTCACCTTTATTTAACCAGGTAGGCCAGTTGAGAACAAGTTCTCATTTGCAACTGCGACCTGGCCAAGATAAAGCATCACAGTGTAACACAGACAACAACACAGAGTTACACATGAAGTAACATGGAGTAAACAATAAACAAGCCAATAACACAATAAACAAGTCAATGACACAGCAAGCAAGTCTATATACAGTGTGTGCAAAAGGCATGAGAAGGTAGGCAATAAATAAGCCATAGGAGCAAATAATTACAATTTAGCAGATTAACTGCTGATAAATGAGTGATAAATGAGCAGATGATGATGTGCAAGTAGAGGTACTGATGCGCAAAAGAGCAGAAAAGTAAATAAAAACAGTATGGGGATGAGGTAGGTAGATTGGGTGGGCTATTTACAGATGGACTATGTACAGTTGCAGCGATCGGTTAGCTGCTTAGATAGTTGATGTTTAAAGTTGGCGAGGGAAATAAAAGTCTCCAACTTGCAACAGAGAACTGGAAGGAAAGGCAGCCAAATGAGGTGTTGGCTTTGGGGATGATCAGTGAGATATACCTGCTGGAACGTGTGCTACGGGTGGGTGTTGTTATCATTACCAGTGAATTGAGATAAGGCGGAGCTTTACCGAGCATAGACTTATTGATGACCTGGAGCCAGTGAGTCTGGCGATGAATATGTAGCGAGGGCCAGCTGACGAGAGCATACAGGTCGCAGTGGTGGATGGTATAAGGTGATTTGGTAACAAAACGGATGGCACTGTGATAGACTGCATCCAGTTTGCTGAGTAGAGTATTGGAAGCTATTTTGTAGATGACATCGCCGAAGTCGAGGATCGGTAGGATAGTCAGACTTACTAGGGTAAGTTTGGTGGCGTGAGTGAAGGAGGCTTTGTTTGCGAAATAGGAAGCCGATTCTAGATTTAATTTTGGATTGGAGATGTTTAATATGAGTCTGGAAGGAGAGTTTACAGTCTAGCCAGACACCTAGGTATTTATAGTTGTCCACATATTCTAGGTCGGAACCGTCCAGGGTGGTGATGCCAGTCGGGCAGGCGGGTGCGGGCAGCGAACCGTTGAAAAGCATGCATTTGGTTTTACTAGCGTTTAAGACCAGTTGGATGCCACGGAAGGAGTGTTGTGTGGCATTGAGGCTCGTTTTGAGGTTAGTTAGCACAGTATCCAAGGAAGGGCCAGAAGTATACACAATGGTGTCGTCTGCGTAGAGGTGGATCAGGGAATCGCCCGCAGCAAGAGCGACATTATTGATTTATACAGAGAAAAGAGTTGGCCCAATAATTGAACCCTGTGGTACCCCCATAGAGGTTGCCAGAGGTCCGGACAACATGCCCTCCAATTTGAGACACTGAACTCTGTCTGCAAAGTAGTTGGTGAACCAGGCGAGGCAATCATTAGAAAAACCAAGGCTAATGAGTCTGCCGATAAGAATACGGTGATTGACAGAGTCGAAAGCCTTGGCCAGGTTGATGAAGACGGCTGCACAGTACTGTCTTTTATCGATGGCGGTTATGATATCATTTAGTACCTTGAGCGTGGCTGAGGTGCACCCGTGACTGGCTCGGAAACCGGATTGCACAGCGGAGAAGGTATGGTGGGATTCGAAATAGATAGCCTTGTCTATCTAGGCCCACTATCCCCTCGTATACCTTACCTGGCAACTTTGATACTGTGGCAGATCGTAACCAATAGCAGTAATAATTAACCATATAGGCTATAAAGCTTTAGCTACAGGTTAAACCATTTACAGCTCAGACTGTCTCCCCATCATAACCGTGAAGGGGGTTTCTTTGAAAAGGGGAGAATTTGAGTGTTACAACAATGTTCAACAAATAGCATTCGTTTTCCCAAAGGAAAAGAGCAACCACAACTCACATTTGCGGACCACGGCCCAAGAGCACAAAGCAGATGAACGCAACACAGATGAATGGATAGCTGCGCACAGATGGGAAAATAGCGCTTCTTTTCAAATCAAATCCAATTTTATTTGTCACATACACATGGTTAGCAGATGTTAGTGCGAGTGTAGTGAAATGCTTGTGCTTCTAGTTCCGACAATGCAGTAATAACCAACAAGTAATCTAGCTAACAATTCCAAAACTACTGTCTTATACACACAAGTGTAAGGGGATAAAGAATATGTACATAAAGATATATGAATGAGTGATGGTACAGAGCGGCATTGGCAAGATACAGTAGATGGTATTGAGTGCAGTATATACATATGAGATGAGTATGTAAACAAAGTGGCATAGTTAAAGTGGCTAGTGATACATGTATTACATAAGGATGCAGTAGATGATATAGAGTACAGTATATACGTATACATATGAGATGAATAATGTAGGGTATGTAAACATTATATTAGGTAGCATTGTTTAAAGTGGCTAGTGATATATTTTACATCATTTCCCATCAATTCCCATTATTAAAGTGGCTGGAGTTGAGTCAGTGTGTTGGCAGCAGCCACTCAATGTTAGTGGTGGCTGTTTAACAGTCTGATGGCCTTGAGATAGAAGCTGTTTTTCAGTCTCTCGGTCCCAGCTTTGATGCACCTGTACTGACCTCGCCTTCTGGATGATAGCGTGGTGAACAGGCAGTGGCTCAGGTGGTTGTTGTCCTTGAAGATCTTTATGGCCTTCCTGTAACATTGGGTGGTGTAGGTGTCCTGGAGGGCAGGTAGTTTGCCCCCGGTGATGCGTTGTGCAGACCTCACTACCCTCTGGAGAGCCTTACGGTTGTGGGCGGAGCAGTTGCCGTACCAGGCGGTGATACAGCCCGACAGGATGCTCTCGATTGTGCATCTGTAGAAGTTTGTGAGTGCTTTTGGTGACAAGCCGAATTTCTTCAGCCTCCTGAGGTTGAAGAGGCGCTGCTGTGCCTTCTTCACGATGCTGTCTGTGTGGGTGGACCAATTCAGTTTGTCTGTGATGTGTACGCCGAGGAACTTAAAACTTGCTACCCTCTCCACTACTGTTCCATCGATGTGGATAGGGGGGTGTTCCCTCTGCTGTTTCCTGAAGTCCACAATCATCTCCTTAGTTTTGTTGACGTTGAGTGTGAGGTTATTTTCCTGACACCACACTCCGAGGGCCCTCACCTCCTCCCTGTAGGCCATCTCGTCGTTGTTGGTAATCAAGCCTACCACTGTTGTGTCGTCCGCAAACTTGATGATTGAGTTGGAGGCGTGCGTGGCCATGCAGTCGTGGAGAGGGCTCAGAACGCACCCTTGTGGGGCCCCAGTGTTGAGGATCAGCGGGGTGGAGATGTTGTTGCCTACGCTCACCACCTGGGGGCGGCCCGTCAGGAAGTCCAGTACCCAGTTGCACAGGGCGGGGTCGAGACCCAGGGTCTCGAGCTTGGTGACGAGCTTGGAGGGCACTATGGTGTTAAATGCCGAGCTGTAGTCGATGAACAGCATTCTCACATAGGTATTCCTCTTGTCCAGATGGGTTAGGGCAGTGTGCAGTGTGGTTGAGATTGCATCGTCTGTGGACCTATTTGGGCGGTAAGCAAATTGGAGTGGGTCTAGGGTGTCAGGTAGGGTGGAGGTGATATGGTTCTTGACTAGTCTCTCAAAGCACTTCATGATGACGGAAGTGAGTGCTACGGGCGGTAGTCGTTTAGCTCAGTTACCCTAGCTTTCTTGGGAACAGGAACAATGGTGGCCCTCTTGAAGCATGTGGGAACAACAGACTGGGATAGCTTCTTTTGTGATCAAAGGAAAAAGAGCCTACATGAGAGAGAGAGTTAACATTGTTTCTAGTTGAGGTTAATTAGAAGTCAAGTGTCCTGGATTCGCACAAGTTTAAAAGATTGACAAGTGATTGAAGTGACCACCTGGTGTCACGATCGTCATAATGAGTGAACTAAGGTGCAGCGTGGTAGGCGTACATTTTCCTTTATTAAATGAACACCGAAAAAAAAACACACAAAAATACAAATGAAACGTGAAGCTAATAATAGTGCTAACATGCAAATATCCATAGACAAGATCCCACAAACTAAAAGTGGAATAAAGGCTGCCTAAGTATGATCCACAATCAGAGACAATGATAGCCTCTGATTGGGAACCATAGCTGGCCAACAAAGAAATAGAAAAACTAGATTGCACATAGAAATAATAAACTACAACACCCCCCAGTCACGACCTGACCTACTCCACCATAGAAAATAAAGGCTTTCTATGGTCAGGACGTGACACCCTAGGAGCTGTGAGGGAGAGCCGGGCAGATCAGCTCAATCAGACCACATGACTGAAAGATGCCAATTCTGCCAGTGAGAGGATTGCATGAAATATTGTGCATGCATGTTTAGGATTGGACAAAACAGATGAAAAGGAGCTTCATATTCAATTAAATGACTAATATGAAAAGTAATTCGTAATAGTTATCATTTTTTCCCCCAGGGCATCTTGTTTTGTTATCGTCATAGTTTTTGTCAGGAATTATAGGTAATTCACAAGTATTTTTTCTCATGGTTATTTTTGACTAAATTAATACTCTAATGACAAATATCAGGGGGAAAAGAATCCACAATAAGTGGCCGGTTTGGTCGGTGTCGATCATTTTCGGTTCACCATCCCTGCTCTAGTTTTAAGGACTGAAGTGTTTATAGAAAAGGTTTTATTTGCAGTGACAGACAGTGGTTAGAAGTACAGATAAATGTTTGGGTTTCAATGTGTGGTTTCCTTGCTGCCTCCTGTCCTTGAGGAAGGTTTCTGTCTGATTTGAATCTGTGAAGATGTGTGAAGCCTTGTGAAGGACTGTGAGGCCTCTGATGGAAATGATTACAGGGCCGAAAATAACAGGTTTCTTTCGGCCAGCACTGATTGTTGATTGGCCACTCTCAGTCAGCCTGCGAAGAGGGGGGTGGCGGCTCCCCGGCCCTCTTACGGACTTAAAAATGACAGAGAAATGGAAGACTTGTATCCAGTTGTCCTGAAGGAAATGGAACCGTGAAGCTGTTTCTCTGGATAAGTGGTGTTCTAATGTCAGACAGAGGTGCAATGTGAAGATGACGTGATTGGCTGGTGCAGGTCCAGATGCGCGGTAAGGTGGCCTGTGATTGGTCACTCTTGCCTGGTGATGTTGCGAACCGTGCGGTGACAGGATCCACCAGGCTGGTAGATGGAGAATTGCATTGTCTCCTTTTAGAGCCCCACCTGCTCCCTATAATAACATTAATATTGTTACGGCCTTTTTAAAATCTTATTTGTCTTTATTTTGTGTTAGAGCGTCTCCTTCCTGTGCTGATCGGATTGGGGCTTGTTTGGGAGGCGTTGGTATGCGTGTCGTGTTGGATAGGCCTTTATCTGGCAGTGTGTCCATGCAATGTGGCGATGCTATCGGGGCTAAAGCCGGCTCCTCAATGGAGCCCTGTCAGCCAACAATGGGGAGCTGCATTACCCAGAGTGCAGTGGGACAAAGCTTCTCCTTATCACAGGATTGGAATATTCACAGACTGATTTAACTGCTTTTTACGAAAGGGATCTGACAGCCACCGAAAGAGAGCGACAGAGGGAGAGGAGAGAAAGCGAGAGGGAGGGAGAGAGAGAGAGAGGTGTGGATGGGGTGGAGATAGTAGCAGGATGTGAGTTCGGGTAACTCCAGCTGTTGAGAGAAAGGCAGTGGAGGAGATAAAAAAAGACAGAGAGAGAGAGAGAGAGAGAGAGAGAGAGAGAGAGAGAGAGAGAGAGATCATAGAACTAAAAGGATGCTTAGAGGAAATAGGTGCATCAAGACAAGCATTAAAAGAAGGGAAGTCATGGATTAAGACAGGCCACTGTAACCTGTAAGAGGCATAGCACATCGATCAGACTTTTGGCTGTATAATGGAGACCCAAAATTACGTGTTTTTCTCAGTCCTTTTTTCTTTACTCTCTCTGTGAAGCCTCTATCTGTTGGTCTGCAGACTAATACTTCCACACAGGGCCTTTGGAGTGAATGTGCAGTTAGAGAAGGCCTGGCTTTATGTGTGGAGAGATGCAGGACATAGATGTGATGCACATGGAGAATGCTGAATTTGCACTGTGTATTTGAGCTTTAATCTTAGGGCATATTTGCTTATTGGCATACAAATGAACATCTGCATGGAGCTACAGTATGTGTGGACGCCATCGTCTCAGCAGTTCCCTAATCGCTTAAAAGCCCAGAAACAGCCAGCATGCCAATGAGAAAGCCGCGCCCTAGGCCTCCCTCCCGCCCTCACAGCTCACCATAGACTGTTTTGTCACCCTCAGCAACCCTGCTTCCCACCGGCTATGCAGCTAACTCTCTCTTTCTCTCTCTCTCTCTCTCTCTCTCTCTCTCTCTCTCTCTCTCTCTGTCTCTCCTTCGCATAATCCTACAGAGTCGATTACCAATGTAGTGGTTGAAGTGTTTCAATTACACATTTAAACAAATGGCGCATTAATACATTGGCAACAACCTGTATGCCCTTCTACCTATCTATTTCTTGTCTCCTTGCCATGGTGAAACATGCACTCCTGTAGACCTGAAATAATTGGATGGTGAAACTTGCCAGCCAACCATTCTTGTTGCCAACCATTCTTGAAAGTCAGGACAATCCTTGTCATGCAAAGAAACATAATATTTATAGTAAAAAAAAATGGTTTTAAAAGGGCAAGCAGTAGGCATTTACAATTAAATGTGATGTGGAGCTTTATAGTTGCGTGATGACATCACTTGCCCTGCGTACTTTCACATTTTCGCAATCATCTTTTGAAAAACACAATTTAAAGTGAACATGCACACATATTTTGCTGTTAAATTCCCATGTACCGAATAAAAAATACATGTTAAATGGGTGTCCATTGCATTTTCAACTCTGATGGTTTGCTTTATATAACGAGTGTGCCCACTCTGGTATTGGCACGAGCGCTCTAGCCAACAGGGTGCAGATTGCGGCTGTTGGCTAGAGCGCACATATAGCCTATATTCTGAGATTATTATGGACAAAAGAGCGATATTATTTTTATTTGTCCAACGGCAGACAAGTGTCGATGATCATGTTACCAGAATAAAACCCTCCATATTTATTGAAAAGGAGCATCAAGTTTATCACCTTGCACTTTCACCACCCTGTGAAATTCACCATTTATCTCATCTGTACCATAATAAACATCATGCTTTTCCGACGAGTTGTAGTGGGAGGACCACACAACACACAATGTCCTTGCGTGACTCAACATTTACTATCAATATTTGCGCATAAAATTATTTCCATAATAACATTTTACCGACACAAAAATACCCCACCTTTTTCGACATTTGGAAAGTTTACCGATAAATGTTGCCATCGAGCCGGTCATTACATTTTTTTTATCCGTCTTGCACTTTACTCTCATAAAAAGGTTGAATGGAAACCTGGTTATTGGTGCTGATCCGATGATAAAGGCAGTGAATATGAGTACTCACTGGGGATACACACTCCTACGGGGATATGGCAGATGCTCTCAGCTGTTGCCAATAAAATACAGGGCCTGGCTCATTCCTACTCTGAATAGCCACGGGAAGTAGGGGTGCTGAGGTTGCTGCATCCCCCGATAAATTAAAATTTGAAAAAAATAATTTACATTTTTTCAAAAATCCACAGAATTATTGAACTATGCCTTTATAACTCCTGTGTGAGCAGATTATTATTTTTTTTTGTCTGTATGTCCCACTCTTACATTTCCACCCTGTTAGGCTGAATTATATTGAAAATGTACCAAATTGCAACATTTTAACATATGTTGAATTAGAAAAGTAAAAAAGATTTTCATGTGTTGACCATTATGCTCAATTTAAGCTCCACATTTCCATCATGTGAAATTCCAGCCTTTTAGGATTATGCACGTAACAAGTTGGAAAATGCACCACATTTTTGTTGGATCCTCTTGTCTGATAGAATACAAAAAAAATTGATGAGGTCCAACAGGCACCACATATTAAGAATGACCCAGCTACTGTTCGCTCGACTGGGAGTTTTCATAACTAGAGACAGATTTGAGTATTTTCTTTGCGTTCTCTTTTCAGCCACAGCCATTTGCTTTCTAAACAGTTTTAAATGGGCTTAGGCCTATTTCACTGCTTTTCACTATCCACTGCAAATCAACAATCAGCTATTTGGCACGCTATTTACGACCCTCGCGGACCAAACAACACATTTTTATAAGAATCCTATTGGACGTACCGCCTATGCTGACATCCATGTGAAGGTAAGGCAGAGTTCCAATGCCGACATCAAATTCAAAGCAATCGGCGCACTGCCTTAACGGCTGACCATCAAAGCAAACACCTGTATGTCACCGTTTCTGCTCTCTGAGAGAATGGTGTGCAGGCTGGCAGCGTCTAGTTCAGAGCGAAGCTCCGGATGGTCCTAAAGCCAGCTAGCCGATACATACGCTAAACAGCCGTTGCATTTTAATCGGGATTGGAAGGATTTTAGTCAACTTTTTTTGTAGCCTAACACTCTTAGAAAAAAAGGTGCTAAGTAGAACCATACAGGGTTCTTCAGTTTGTCTCCATAGGGAAACTCTTTTTGGTGCTGGGTAGTTTTTTAAAATCTAAAACCATCTATATAGGTGTTGCGCCTTTGTACTTGAGCTAGTCAAGCGCAGGAGAGCAGAGCTGTCAAATTAGCGTCTTTAATAGGCAAGTCCAAAAATGGGTCAGGTCCAATACCAATAAACGCCCAAGACATAGGAACACAGTCACTCACGGAAGGAGAAACACAACGGCCCTTACTTTTCCTACAACACTGTACACACGTGAATAACTTGAGGAAAACCTCAACGAGCAACATGAAAATAGTCCTGCACAAACCTAAGCGGGGAACAGGGGTGAATATACACACAGAAATGAAAGCAAATGAAAACCAGGTGTGAATGAACCAAAGACAAAAACAAACGGAAAAATAAAAATGGATCGGTGATGGCTAGTACTCCGGCGACGCCGACCGCCGAGCGCCGCCCGAACAAGGAGAGGAACCACCTTCGGTGGAAGTCGTGGCAGTAGGGTTCTTCATAGAACCCCATGTATATGGTTCTACCTATAACCCTCTATGAAGGGTTATACCAAGATCCATTTTATCTTGGGAGGGTTCTTCCTAGAACCCTCTATGAACTGCTCCACCAGTCTTGTTAGCCTTTAAAATGGTATTATTTATGACAATACGTTAAGGCCTTTCTTTGAGGGCCTAGTTATACACCTAACACAGTGGTGTTAGGAATCTCCCGGTTTACAGGCCACATCAGGCCTGCAAGTCACTTTATGCTGGCATACAAAGTTATGTGTAATTCCTATTGGAATCCAGCCAGAGTTAGGATAGCCAACAAGAGTAATTGTTAATCACCCGCAACCTGTATTTAGAAGCCTTTAATGGCTTCCAAATAATTGTCATTGCCTTCCAACGATCATCGAAGAACCCTTTCTTCCAAAAACATTTCTTAGGATGTTAAAGGTTGCCTTACAAATAACCCAAAAAGGTTTTTTCTTATCAAAACAGTTCTTGGTAGCACTCTATCACTCCACAAAGAACCCTTATGGAACCCTTTTTTCTAAGAGTGTACTTTTACATTATTGGTCTTGAGCTAGGGTATGGAGCCTGCCATACTCAACTGATGCCCCTGTATCATTCACACTGATATGAAGGATTATTGTACATTCCATTATGGCTGAGCCATGGACATGACAAACCATGTCAGTAAGCAAGATTCAATTCATTATAGGGCCTAAAAAGAGTGTGAATAATCTGAATCATATTCTGATCAAAATGAAAGAACAACTTGTTTTAAATAGGCCAAGTCTAAATACATAGAACTACAGGCAACATCATTTCTCCCCGTAGAACACAGAACATGTAGGGCTTTACACACATTAAAACTTTTCACAGTAGCTGGAAAAAGATCCAAATATAATGTTTTATAAACATAATGGAACCATCTTACAGATCGCATTCACGTTAATGCAGAAATAACAAGACAGCTCCTAAATGGCATTGCATGAGAGCTGGACGTTCTCGTCATAAAGCCAGGATGGTGAATCATTCTTAGAAATGTGTTTTTTAATCAAATTAAACGATTACCAAGAAAACATTTTTTTTGACTGCTACAATAACTCTAAATAGCTCAAATTGACATGATAAAAAAGACTGTGGATAGCTGTTGAACGAGGGCGCCAGGCTGACCTTCATTCCGCACACCTGTCACCATCATTACGCGCAGCAGCGCTCATTGGACTCACCTGGACTCCGTCCCTTTGTTGATCGCCCCGTCTATAACTGTCTGCTCCCCCGTTTGTTCCCTGTGGCTGCATTAATGTCGTTATGTGTTCATGTCCAGACGCTGAGCTGTTCTGTTCCCCGTCATTGCCATAGAAATGTTCACTCCCTGTACCTGCTTCTCGTCTCTACCAGCGTCGATCCTTACAGTTATAGCCTATAGGCTTGGTCTGTAATCATATGAAACGGAAAATAAGCAATTGTTACGGGAAAATAAGTTCTAAATACAATGGTCACCAGCATTATCTCGTCTTACGTTTCATGATGGGCGTATGGACATGTAGCCTACTCTACATGGAAGAGTTTGTACATATGTCCAGATCGAGAGCTGGCTGAAATAATGTAGGCCTACACGATACATAGATTAAAAAAATAAAAAATAAAGCTTTGGTGATCAAAATGGACTTATTAAGCAGTCTCATGAGCCAAACCTTTATCGATATGCTTGGTTACATGGCGGACACATTGGGCTATATGCTTGTTTTTTTAATCGAATGAAACCAAATGGAAAAACATTATTTTCTTCTGTTTATTAACACAAGGGTTAGCAGGAAACAAAAAGCACATCTCCTCTCTCGCTCACAAAATCAATGCCATTACCAACCGCATTACCGCTAAAACCCGCTTTTTGTTGGTCTTAAATCTCCCGATATGCGCTGCATGGAATTGTCAATTTTGCGTTTTGTGACATACCTCAGATATTGCAACCCCTCCCGCCTCAGCGCTAGCGAGCTAATATGAGACAGGTAACGGTAGCTAGCATGCTGATATTAAACAGGTAACCGTAGCTAGCGAGCTGATATTAGACAGGTAACCGTAGCTAGCGAGCTGATATTAGACAGGTAACCGTAGCTAGCGAGCTGATATTAGACAGGTAACCGTAGCTAGCTACTGAGTTATAGTGAAAGGGAAAAATGTACTATTGATTGAATTACATGTTGATGAACTCACAAGTTATTAACTTTACACTCACCATTGATAAATTCTTGTTTTTAATCTACGAGAGAAGGGCTACCCCTGGTGGAAAGACGCTGTACAGCACAGAATGAGTTGCATAATGCGTGCTGTACATTACGTCGTGACACGTCACCATGTAACATACCGTGTCAGAGGGGTCCGTTTTTCTCCTATACTATTGGTCCATTAACATGTCAATCAACGCTTGACTAGAAACGTAGTTCACACCCCAGATTTTGATGCCAAACAAGTTCGTTGCAGTCCCATAAGTTTAGCTACCAGTAAACACGGTTAGCTACCAGTAAACATGGTTAGCTACCAGTAAACACGGTTAGCTACCAGTAAACACGGTTAGCTACCAGTAAACATGGTTAGCTACCAGTAAACACGGTTAGCTACCTGTAAACACGGTTAGCTACCAGTAAACACGGTTAGCTACCAGTAAATTGCTGAATCTGGTGCATGCGGTGGAGAAATGCTCGAGCGCCAGTTTTTAAATGCTGAAATTGTAAATTAACGTGTGTTTGGCACTTGCACCGCCATAACAGCAGCCGAAATTAGAGCCTTTAGTCTCCCCAATGAAATGACATGTCAGTCAACTACTTTACAGGTTTTGATGTCAAGTCCCCTATATGGGGGTCTTTGACTGGTTCTGGACCGGTTCCGACTGACATTTTGGTCTAAAGAGCGCTCTGTGAAAGTCGTAGGGTCCAGTGCCTTATAGCGCCAGAAAGCCCCACCTGTCTGTTCTCTGCTACCACTCGGTCAGTGGAGCTGACTTGAAGTGTCAGGTTTCAGACCCCACATTTGCACAGGAAGTGATGTGTCACATTTTTCTGGCCTATCCAGACAAATAATCAATTGAATCTACCTCTGAGCGATGAGCCCAGGCTGGGAGACGGCATACGAACATGGGATAGTCAGGTGGAACCAACAGTGGTGGTTCCTTCTCCCGGTGATATTCTCAGACGGATTTAGAGCTCTCAATATGAACAAACAACGACAACCAAGTCGTTGTTATAGGATTGAAACGAGACCACTTTCTCCTGGTCACAGATGGACAGAATCACATTGTGCTCGAAGCTGAAGTTGTAACGAGTCTCTGCGCACATTTGAATGGTGTCTCTGCGCCGCTCGGTGGACGTTGAGGAGAAAATGATCTGTCGTCAAATGTGAAATGGTGCCAATATTGTACTGTCATCTAAAGTATGATCATGTTTATTTTGCAGTTATAAGAAAAGTGAAATCTTATCGTAAGCCATTTATCATTGGTTTGTTACTATATTTAGAGAGCATTGCAGTCATTTCAAGCCCTATTGCTTTTGTTGAATAGGAAAATCAACAATCATATATGGCTTTTCATATTTCCATTTATTTTCATAATATTTGTACTAGAGCCGTTTATAGACCGAGGCAGAGATGGATAGAGACAAAGAGTGGTTGGAGCGGAGGCAGGAAGATAAAGACAACAGAGAGGCTGTATATACCCTCCAAACAGGTCGGCTTTACATAGGCACTTCCTTTCTGCAGACCTCTCACATTGGCTTATTGTTCTGGCAGGTCCTTCCTGAAAAGTCAGCAGAGTATATTTGTGTGTGTGTGTGTGTGTGTGTGTGTGTGTGTGTGTGTGTGTGTGTGTGTGTGTGTGTGTGTGTGTGTGTGTGTGTGTGTGTGTGTGTGTGTGTGTGTGTGTGTGTGTGTGTGTGTGTGTGTGTGTGTGCGTGCGTGTGTGTGCGTGTGTGTGTGTGTGTGTGCGTGTGTGTGTGTGTTTGTGATATAATGCCAGGTTCCATTAAGGATCATGGTGCTGGGATGATTGCTGGAGTACCATGGTCTGGAAAGCACCCACAGTTTCTGCTCAGTGACTCGTCATAATTGTGTGTGTGTTCAAGTTCTATTATCACATGCTCAAGTACAGTGAAATGTTAACTTGCTCCACCGGACCGTGCAGTAATCAATATCGAAACAGTAAAACAATCTAGGATAAAGGAATCACAAGAAATAAGAGAGGAAGCTATGTGCAGGGTCCGTGCCAGTATCACATGTCCAATAGGCAGGGATAGTGGAGCAGTTTGAGGTAGATATGTACCGTACATGTACCCAAGGGATTAGGAGAAAGTGCAAGATAAATAATAATAATAATAAACAGTATGGCAGCAGCAGCATAAATGCTGTGTGTGTGTGTGTGTGTGTGTGTGTGTGTGTGTGTGTGTGTGTGTGTGTGTGTGTGTGTGTGTGTGTGTGTGTGTGTGTGTGTGTGTGTGTGTGTGTGTGTGTGTGTGTGTGTGTGTGTGTGTGTGTGTGTGTGTGTTTAATATTACCATATTAATCTACAGCACCTGCCTTTACATAGAACCTGGCATGATGTTTATTTGTTATTATTTACTCTCATATGCTCTATGGTTTGTTATTATTTACTCTCATATGCTCTATGGTTTGTTATTATTTACTCTCATATGCTCTATGGTTTGTTATTATTTACTCTCATATGCTCAATGGTTTGTTATTATTTGCTCTCATATGCTCTATGATTTGTTATTATTTACTCTCATTATCTCTATGGTTTGTTATTATTTACTCTCATATGCTCTATGGTTTGTTATTATTTACTCTCATATGCTCTATGAATTGTTATTATTTACTCTCATATGCTCTATGGTTTGTTATTATTTACTCACATATGCTCAATGGTTTGTTATTATTTACTCTCATATGCTCTATGGTTTGTTATTATTTACTCACATATGCTCAATGGTTTGTTATTAGTTGCTCTCATATGCTCAATGGTTTGTTATTATTTACTCTCATATGCTCTATGGTTTGTTATTATTTACTCTCATATGCTCTATGGTTTGTTATTATTTACTCACATATGCTCTATGGTTTGTTATTATTTACTCTCATATGCTCAATGGTTTGTTATTATTTACTCTCATATGCTCAATGGTTTGTTATTATTTACTCACATATGCTCTATGGTTTGTTATTATTTACTCTCATATGCTCAATGGTTTGTTATTATTTACTTTCATATGCTCAATGGTTTGTTATTATTTACTCATATGCTCAATGGTTTGTTATTATTTACTCTCATATGCTCAATGGTTTGTTATTATTTACTCTCATATGCTCAATGGTTTGTTATTATTTACTCTCATATGCTCTATGGTTTGTTATTATTTACTCACATATGCTCAATGGTTTGTTATTATTTACTCACATATGCTCAATGGTTTGTTATTATTTACTCACATATGCTCAATGGTTTGTTATTATTTACTCTCATATGCTCTATGGTTTGTTATTATTTACTCTCATATGCTCAATGGTTTGTTATTATTTACTCTCATATGCTCTATGGTTTGTTATTATTTACTCTCATATGCTCAATGGTTTGTTATTATTTACTCACATATGCTCAATGGTTTGTTATTATTTACTCTCATATGCTCTATGGTTTGTTATTATTTACTCTCATATGCTCTATGAATTGTTATTATTTACTCTCATATGCTCTATGGTTTGTTATTATTTACTCTCATATTCTCTATGGTTTGTTATTATTTACTCTCATATGCTCTATGGTTTGTTATTATTTACTCTCATATGCTCTATGATTTGTTATTATTTACTCTCATATGCTCTATGGTTTGTTATTATTTACTCTCATATGCTCTATGGTTTGTTATTATTTACTCTCATATGCTCTATGAATTGTTATTATTTACTCTCATATGCTCTATGGTTTGTTATTATTTACTCTCATATTCTCTATGGTTTGTTATTATTTACTCACATATGCTCTATGATTTGTTATTATTTACTCTCATATGCTCTATGGTTTGTTGTTATTTACTCTCATATGCTCTATGGTTTGTTATTATTTACTCACATATGCTCTATGGTTTGTTATTATTTACTCTCATATGCTCAATGGTTTGTTATTATTTACTCTCATATGCTCTATGGTTTGTTATTATTTACTCTCATATGCTCTATGGTTTGTTATTATTTACTCTCATATGCTCAATGGTTTGTTATTATTTACTCTCATATGCTCTATGGATTGTTGTTATTTACTCTCATATGCTCAATGGTTTGTTATTATTTACTCACATATGCTCTATGGTTTGTTATTATTTACTCTCATATGCTCTATGGATTGTTACAAGCCCTGTCTTGTTCTGTTGTTTGTACTTATTGTAGGGGATAGAAAGTAACATATCCCCCGTATGAGACTTCTCAGATGTAGAATTAGATATAAAATGAATTAATAGTTGTTTGTTCCAGTTATTGATAGTGGATAAGAGAAACAATAGAGGTCCATTCAGGGGGACATGTTCAGGCAGACAGACAGGCAGACCTACAGCAGTGGACATGGTGAGGAAACACACAAAGTCACATCGTAATCTAGAGCAAAGGGGACCGTTTCTATAGCAACAGTGGGCATCTAACCTGCCACTGCACTGCATTCGCTCAATTCTGAAATTGGGAGAGAAGGCTGGTTTTGAGGGGAGGGAGATGGGGAAAGATGAAGATAGGACAGGGAGGGCGGAGAGGAGGAGGAGAGATTAGGGAGAGGGTGGAGAAAAGAAGAAGATTGAGATAAGGGTGAGGAGGCGGGAGGGGCTGGGGATGATCACATGACCTTAGTGTTTGTATTCTGTTGGAAATGTGTTGGTCCACTCCAGCAAGATAGATTCCATTTACTGATACCATTTTGTTTTTGTGTGAATGCTGCGTGTGTGTGTGGGGGGAGTGTGTGTGTGTGGGGGGAGTGTGTGTGTGTGGGGGGAGTGTGTGTGTGGGGGGAGGATGTGTGTGTGTGTGGGGGGAGTGTGTGTGTGGGGGGGGAGCATGTGTGTGTGTGTGGGGGGTGTGTGTGTGTGGGGGGGAGCATGTGTGTGTGTGTGGGGGGGAGTGTGTGTGTGTGGGGGGAGCATGTGTGTGTGTGTGGGGGGAGTGTGTGTGCGTGAATTTGTGTGCATGCGGGCTGGCGTGCCGTTCTCGACGAGAGTGCGCCATGTGCGTGCGTCGCTGTGTGTGTTTACACTGGGAGAGAGTAATTGCTGGCAGTGTGCTTTATTAGATGTGTGTTTAACCCAGGCCCTGGGCCCTAAGAGACCGGGGACCAGCCACACCAGATGGCCATTCAGCCTAGTGGGATCTGACGGGTCACAGTGGCCTAGGGCGCCGCCCGGTGCGCGGGCGGGTCAGCGCGCGCGTGTGTAATGTACATTTTGCTGTATGAAGAGCCCGCGATTCTCTCGCTCTCGTTGTGAGATAATAGGACGTGAACCCAGTTACACGGAGGAACAGTCTTAGCGCTGTGGGATAATCACCGAAACATACAACACAGGAAGTCATTGGAACACGTACAGCGAACGGTGGCACGTCGACCCACGAGCACAGAGGACCTCCCGTGCTTGTTACGATACAAGCACTCTACATGCTGTAGGGGACCGGTATAAACACAGATCACACCGCCATCACTAGAGATGCTTGCTGCCTCCCTCCTGCCTCCCTGCCTACTAGGCATGCTATTTTTAGTTCCGACTGCCCCCCCCCCCCCCCGCCCCCCCCGCTCATATTTGCTTTCCACACCCACCACCACCACACCCGCATCTTTACTACTGTCTATTCATGCCTTCCTGTTTACATCCCTCAACTACCCTAGCTCCACCTCCTTCCCTCATCCTCTACTCCTTGTTCCCCTGCCCACCCACATCATGTATGTCTGCTGAGTAGAGAGAGGAGGCAGGGTCAGTGTGTTCTGGTACTGGAGGACAACAGGCCTCGACTTGGTTCCCCTGCTCCCTTCCTTCCCTGCTCCCCTGTCCGGAGGCCTCTGCCGCTCCCAAGGACAGGAGCGGTGTCCGGGCAAGGCCTGTCTCATGTTTAGTGTCAATAGGAGTTTGAGTCAGGCTGTGTGGCTTTCTGTCTGTGTGGGTTGTTTGGGACTGAGCTGAGTCGGTCTTAGTTGGCTGATGACTGACTCCCTGATTAGTGCTGGAGGTCAGCCTGGGCTCTGGTCATGGTCACGTGGTCTGGAGTGTCTAAAAGAGAGAGAGAGAGAGAGAGGGAGAGAGAGAGAGAGAGAGAGAGAGAGAGAGAGAGAGAGAGAGAGAGAGAGAGAGAGAGAGAGAGAGAGAGAGAGAGAGAGAGAGATAGAGAGAGAGAGAGAGAGAGAGAGAGAGAGAGAGAGAGAGAGAGGAAGAGAGAGAGAGAGTGGAAGAGAGAGAGTGGAAGAGAGAGAGAGTGGAAGAGAGAGAGAGTGGAAGAGACAGAGAGTGGAAGAGAGAGAGAGTGGAAGAGACACAGAGTGGAAGAGACAGAGAGTGGAAGAGAGAGAGAGTGGAAGAGACAGAGAGTGGAAGAGACAGAGAGTGGAAGAAAGAGAGAGTGTAAGAGACAGAGAGTGGAAGAGACAGAGAGTGGAAGAGAGAGAGAGTGGAAGAGAGAGAGAGTGGAAGAGACAGAGAGTGGAAGAGACAGAGTGGAAGAGAGAGAGAGTGGAAGAGACAGAGAGTGGAAGAGACAGAGAGTGGAAGAGACAGAGTGGAAGAGAGAGAGAGTGGAAGAGACAGAGAGTGGAAGAGACAGAGAGTGGAAGAGAGAGAGAGTGTGGGTGACTGCAAGAGGAAAAGACAGTGGTAGAGAGAAAGAGAAGGAGTGAGAGAGCAGTGGGCGGTTGTGGGCATGTGAGTGTGTGTGGAGAGCTCTCTCAGCCAAAGTAGGACCAGAGCTCCTCTACCGGGGGAGAGTCAGAGCAGGACCAGAGCTCCTCCACAGGGGGAGAGCCAGAGTAGGACCAGAGCTCCTCCACGGAGGGAGAGCCAGAGCAGGACCAGAGCTCCTCCACAGGGGGAGAATCAGAGTAGGACCAGAGCTCCTCCACAGGGGGAGAGTCAGAGCAGGACCAGAGCTCCTCCACAGGGGGAGAATCAGAGTAGGACCAGAGCTCCTCCACAGGGGGAGAGACAGAGCAGGACCAGAGCTCCTCCATGGAGGGAGAGCCAGCGCAGGACCGGAGCTCCTCCACCAGGGGAGAGCCAGAGCATCACCAGAGCTCCTCCACCAGGGGGAGAGTCAGAGCAGGACCAGAGCTCCTCCACATGGGGAGAGTCAGAATATGACCTGAGCTCCTCCACACGGGGAGAGTCAGAGTAGGACCAGAGCTCCTCCACAGGGGGAGAGTCAGAGTAGGACCAGAGCTCCTCCACATGGGGAGAGTCAGAATATGACCTGAGCTCCTCCACACGGGGAGAGTCAGAGTAGGACCAGAGCTCCTCCACATGGGGAGAGCCAGAGCAGGACCAGAGCTCCTCCACACGGGGAGAGTCAGAGTAGGACCAGAGCTCCTCCACAGGGGTAGAGTCAGAGTAGGACCAGAGCTCCTCCACATGGGGAGAGTCAGAGTAGGACCAGAGCTCCTCCACAGGGGGAGAGCCAGAGTAGGACCAGAGCTCCTCCACCAGGGGGAGAGCCAGAGTAGGACCAGAGCTCCTCCACAGGGGGAGAGTCAGAGTAGGACCAGAGCTCCTCCACCAGGGGGAGAGCCAGAGTAGGACCAGAGCTCCTCAACAGGGGGAGAGCCAGAGTAGGACCAGAGCTCCTCAACAGGGGGAGAGCCAGAGTAGGACCAGAGCTCCTCCACAGGGGGAGAGTCAGAGTAGGACCAGAGCTCCTCCACCAGGGGGAGAGCCAGAGTAGGACCAGAGCTCCTCAACAGGGGGAGAGCCAGAGTAGGACCAGAGCTCCTCCACAGGGGGAGAGTCAGAGTAGGACCAGAGCTCCTCAACAGGGGGAGAGCCAGAGTAGGACCAGAGCTCCTCCACAGGGGGAGAGCCAGAGTAGGACCAGAGCTCCTCCACAGGGGGAGAGTCAGAGTAGGACCAGAGCTCCTCCACAGGGGGAGAGCCAGAGTAGGACCAGAGCTCCTCCACAGGGGGAGAGCCAGAGTAGGACCAGAGCTCCTCCACAGGGGGAGAGTCAGAGTAGGACCAGAGCTCCTCCACAGGGGGAGAGCCAGAGTAGGACCAGAGCTCCTCCACAGGGGGAGAGCCAGAGTAGGACCAGAGCTCCTCCACAGGGGGAGAGCCAGAGTAGGACCAGAGCTCCTCCACAGGGGGAGAGTCAGAGTAGGACCAGAGCTCCTCCACAGGGGGAGAGCCAGATTAGGACCAGAGCTCCTCCACAGGGGGAGAGTCAGAGTAGGACCAGAGCTCCTCAACAGGGGGAGAGCCAGAGTAGGACCAGAGCTCCTCAACAGGGGGAGAGTCAGAGTAGGACCAGAGCTCCTCCACAGGGGGAGAGCCAGAGTAGGACCAGAGCTCCTCCACAGGGGGAGAGCCAGAGTAGAACCAGAGCTCCTCCACAGGGGGAGAGTCAGAGTAGGACCAGAGCTCCTCCACAGGGGAGAGCCAGAGTAGGACCAGAGCTCCTCCACAGGGGAGAGCCAGAGTAGGACCAGAGCTCCTCCACAGGGGAGAGTCAGAGTAGGACCAGAGCTCCTCCACAGGGGGAGAGCCAGAGTAGGACCAGAGCTCCTCCACAGGGGAGAGTCAGAGTAGGACCAGAGCTCCTCAACAGGGGGAGAGTCAGAGTAGGACCAGAGCTCCTCCACAGGGGGAGAGTCAGAGTAGGACCAGAGCTCCTCCACAGGGGGAGAGCCAGAGTAGGACCAGAGCTCCTCCACAGGGGGAGAGTCAGAGTAGGACCAGAGCTCCTCAACAGGGGGAGAGTCAGAGTAGGACCAGAGCTCCTCCACAGGGGGAGAGTCAGAGTAGGACCAGAGCTCCTCCACAGGGGGAGAGCCAGAGTAGGACCAGAGCTCCTCCACAGGGGGAGAGCCAGAGTAGGACCAGAGCTCCTCCACAGGGGGAGAGCCAGAGTAGGACCAGAGCTCCTCCACAGGGGGAGAGCCAGAGTAGGACCAGAGCTCCTCCACAGGGGGAGAGCCAGAGTAGGACCAGAGCTCCTCAACAGGGGGAGAGTCAGAGTAGGACCAGAGCTCCTCCACAGGGGGAGAGCCAGAGTAGGACCAGAGCTCCTCAACAGGGGGAGAGTCAGAGTAGGACCAGAGCTCCTCCACAGGGGGAGAGTCAGAGTAGGACCAGAGCTCCTCAACAGGGGGAGAGCCAGAGTAGGACCAGAGCTCCTCCACAGGGGGAGAGCCAGAGTAGGACCAGAGCTCCTCAACAGGGGGAGAGTCAGAGTAGGACCAGAGCTCCTCCACAGGGGAGAGCCAGAGTAGGACCAGAGCTCCTCCACAGGGGGAGAGCCAGAGTAGGACCAGAGCTCCTCCACAGGGGGAGAGCCAGAGTAGGACCAGAGTGGAGTGGAGTAGGACCAGAGTGGAGTGGAGTAGGACCAGAGTGGAGTGGAGTAGGACCAGGGAGTGTGCTGCCATGATCTTGGCTTCTGTCCTGTTCTCTCTCTCTCTTTTCTTTCTCCTCTGAGATGAGAGAGCTGCCGTTTACCATGAACTCGACAGACAATAAGCAGTGGATAAGAGCGCTAGGGAACAATGCTAGCACATTCCACTCATATCCCAATATAGCACTCTATACTCATCCTAAATCCAGCTACCAACCACTGCACCATAGTAAGGCATGCTGTGCATACAGCCCATATTTCCCATTGCGTCACAGCACTACTAGATAGCATCCCGGTTGCGTTAGAACACAGCGTGTCTCAGAAATCTGCCACACACAGTTCCATTCAACAGCCCCATCTTTCATCGCACTACCTCCCCGGTGTTCTGCGATGCTGATTATATTCTCATGCTGTCTAGTGTGTCTGAATATAACCTTGACATCTCCATACAGCGTACACCGGCGGAAGAGCCTCGAGGACATAGTCACTGCTATATCTTCTCTCATCACCTCTCTCTCCACCTTTCTTTTCCGGCGCAGGAAAGCGACATGGAGTACTATGATTCGAAAGCGGAATCAGACTATGTGAGTACAGCGGTATGTCCTCCCAAGTCCTGCCCGTCCTGCTCCCCTGTACGTCTTGTTGTCACCCTGGTCACAGGCACGCGGGCTGTCTGTGTGTGTTAGTGCGCTGGTGAGACTCCTGTGACTGTTGCGTGTTGAGTGTTACAGGGCTGGAACCAGCACCATGCATGTGACCAAGCTCCCACTAAATGTCCTACCAAGAGATTCGGTCAAACCCTGGAGTATGCCTACCCAATCCCAAACCCCGAAGTACCTACCCTGCCTGTCCCGAACTATGCCTAAACCTCACCTGTCAAACCCCGAAGTACCTACCCTGCCTGTCCCGAACTATGCCTAAACCTCACCTGTCAAACCTTGAAGTGCCCTCACCCCAACTGTCGAGTACCTCGTACCTAACCTCAACTTTCCGAACCCTGGTGAATTGAAATGACTAACTCAAACGGAAGTAGCTAACCCTTATCGTTTACGGAGTAATTTAACCCCACGTGTCTACTGTGCATGTGACAGTGACTGCAGCTCCTACTCTCCTCTCAAGAGATTCGGTCAAACTCTGGACTTCAGCAGCACTCTCCTTGTGTTTTACCCTCGTCCAATGCCACAATGCAGGGCCAAGGAACACCCAGCCACAAATCAATGTAGGCTCCCAGTACCAATTCACAAGTAGCTATACAGTAACTACCAGAGACAGACAGATTTCATGTTTGTCTTGTCACCGTAAATACCAGTCAACTACAGACCCCCCCCCCTGATCTGGGAACAGTCAATAGTCCTTCCGGGGGGGTGTTCAGGTCACACGCCGCTTTGTGCTACTGTACCAGGCCACCTGATTGATTAGCTATCAGAACCAACTCCAAGAATTCTCTAGGTCACCCAAGCACAAAGGGAAGGAAGGAATGAGGGAGAGATGGAGGAGAGAGAGAGAGATGGAGAGATGGAGAGGCGGATAGAGAACGAGATGGGGAGGGATGGAGGAGTGAGCGATGAAGGAGAGAGAGAAAGAGGTGGAGAGAGATTGAGGAGAGAGAAGGAGATGGAGGAGAGAGATGGATGAAGAGAGAGAAAGATATGGAGAGAGAGGGAGGAGAGAGAGAAAGAGATGGAGAGATATGAAGGAGAGGGAGAAAGAGATGAAGAGAGAGAGAGAGAGAGAGAGAGAGTTGGAGAGAGAGAAAGATTTGGAGGAGAGAGAACGTGAGAGACATGAATGAGAGAGAGAAAGAGATGAAGAGAGGCCGAGGAGAGAGAGGGAGATGGAGATAGAGAGAAATGTGGGGACAGACAGACAGAGGAGCAAGCTATGCTATAAATCACAGCATGATTTTCTCGGTGTTCAAGGCGGCCCTCGTGATAAATGACACAGCACTTTAGGGCCTGTCAGCACGTCTAATTGGAGGACATCGGTCATCATTAACATGGTCGCTGCTGAGGCCGAGCCCTTGACACACCCCATGACCCTTGCCTCGCCACCTCAAGCTTATCCCAGCACACTGCAAGAGGTCATCCTGAGGTCAACCCCCACGCCAGCCTGGCTAGTTCAAAACAGATACTAATGTCTGCCTTTGGTTCCTTGAAAAATAAAAATCCATTATGTCCAGAGACCTGTTCGAACTTTCCATGGTGGTTGAGCTACCCACTGCTTCCTCCCTCTATCCCTTCCTCTCACCCATTGCTTCCTCCCTCTATCCCTTCCTCTCACCCACTGCTTCCTCCCTCTATCCCTTCCTCTCACCCATTGCTTCCTTCCTCTATCCCTTCTCCCTTCCTCACCCACTGCTTCCTTCCTCTATCCCTTCCTCTCACCCACTGCTTCCTTCCTCTATCCCTTCCTCTCACCCACTGCTTCCTTCCTTCCCTTCCTCTCACCCACTGCTTCCTTCCTCTATCCCCTGCTTCCTCCCTTCCACCCACTGCTTCCTTCTATCCCTTCCTCTACTGCTTCCTCCCTCCCTTCCTCACCCACTGCTTCCTTCCCTCTATCCCTTCCTCTCACCCACTGCTTCCTTCCCTCTATCCCTTCCTCTCACCCACTGCTTCCTCCCTCTATCCCTTCCTCTCACCCACTGCTTCCTCCCTCTATCCCTTCCTCTCACCCACTGCTTCCTCCCTCCTCTCACCCATCCCTCCCTCTCCTTCCTCACCCACTGCTTCCTCCCTCTATCCCTTCCTCTCACCCACTGCTTCCTCCCTCTATCCCTTCCTCTCACCCACTGCTTCCTCCCTCCTTCTCTCACCCACTGCTTCCTCTCTGATCCCTTCCCACTGCTTCCTCCTCTATCCCTTCCTCTCACCCACTGCTTCCTCCCTCTATCCCTTCCTCTCACCCACTGCTTCCTCCCTCTATCCCTTCCTCTCACCCACTGCTTCCTCCCTCTATCCCTTCCTCTCACCCACTGCTTCCTCCCTCTATCCCTTCCTCTCACCCATCCTGCCTTCACCCACTCCCTCCTCTATCCCTTCCTCTCACCCACTGCTTCCTCCCTCCTATCCCTTCCTCTCACCCACTGCTTCCTCCCTCTATCCCTTCCTCTCACCCACTGCTTCCTTCCCTCTATCCCTTCCTCTCACCCACTGCTTCCTCCCCCCTTCTATCCCTTCCCCTCCTCTCACCCACTGCTTCCTCCTCCCCTTCTCTCACCCACTTCCTCTCACCCTTCCTCTCACCCACTGCTTCCTCCCCTCTACCCACTCTCCTTCCTCTCACCCACTGCTTCCTCCCTCTATCCTTCCTCTCACCCACTGCTTCCTCCCCCTTCCTATCCCTTCCTCTCACCCACTGCTTCCTCCCTCTATCCCTTCCTCTCACCCACTGCCCTCCCTTCCCTTCCTCTCACCCACTGCTTCCTCCCCTCCTATCCCTTCCTCTATCCCTTCCCTCCTCACCCACTGCTTCCTCCCTCTATCCCCTTCCCCACTGCTTCCTCCCATCCCTTCCTCTTCCCTTCCTCTCACCCACTCTCTATCCCTTCCTCTCACCCACTGCCCTCCCTCTATCCCTTCCTCTCACCCACTGCTTCCTCCCTCTATCCCTTCCTCTATCCCTTCCTCTCACCCACTGCTTCCTCCCTCTATCCCTTCCTCTATCCCTACCTCTCACCCACTGCTTGCTTCCTCTATCCCTTCCTCTCACCCATTTCTTCCTTCCTCAATCCCTTCCTCTCACCCACTGCTTCCTCCCTCTATCCCTTCCTCTCACCCATTTCTTCCTTCCTCAATCCCTTCCTCTCACCCACTGCTTCCTCCCTCTATCCCTTCCTCTCACCCACTGCTTCCTTCCTCTATCCCTTCCTCTCACCCACTGCTTCCTCCCTCTATCCCTTCCTCTATCCCTTCCTCTCACCCACTGCTTCCTTCCTCTATCCCTTCCTCTCCCCCACTGCTTCCTCCCTCTATCCCTTCCTCTATCCCTTCCTCTCACCCACTGCTTCCTTCCTCTATCCCTTCCTCTCACCCACTGCTTCCTCCCTCTATCCCTTCCTCTCACCCACTGCTTCCTTCCTCTATCCCTTCCTCTCACCCATTGCTTCCTTCCTCAATCCCTTCCTCTCACCCACTGCTTCCTCCCTCTATCCCTTCCTCTCACCCACTGCTTCCTTCCTCTATCCCTTCCTCTCACCCACTGCTTCCTCCCTCTATCCCTTCCTCTCACCCACTGCTTCCTCCCTCTATCCCTTCCTCTATCCCTTCCTCTCACCCACTGCTTGTTTCCTCTATCCCTTCCTCTCAGCCATTGCTTCCTTCCTCAATCCCTTCCTCTCACCCACTGCTTACTCCCTCTATCCATTCCTCTATCCCTTCCTCTCACCCACTGCTTCCTCCTCTATCCATTCCTCTATCCCTTCCTCTCACCCACTGCTTGCTTCCTCTATCCCTTCCTCTCACCCACTGCTTGCTTCCTCTATCCCTTCCTCTCACCCATTGCTTCCTTCCTCAATCCCTTCCTCTCACCCACTGCTTCCTCCCTCTATCCCTTCCTCTCACCCACTGCTTCCTTCCTCTATCCCTTCCTCTCACCCACTGCTTCCTCCCTCTATCCCTTCATCTCACCCACTGCTTCCTCCCTCTATCCATTCCTCTATCCCTTCCTCTCACCCACTGCTTCCTTCCTCTATCCCTTCTCTCACCCACTGCTTCCTCCCTCTATCCCTTCATCTCACCCACTGCTTCCTCCCTCTATCCATTCCTCTATCCCTTCCTCTCACCCACTGCTTGTTTCCTCTATCCCTTCCTCTCACCCAGTGCTTCCTCCCTCTATCCCTTCCTCTCACCCACTGCTTCCTCCCTCTATCCCTTCCTCTATCCCTTCCTCTCACCCACTGCTTCCTCCCTCTATCCCTTCCTCTCACCCACTGCTTCCTCCCTCTATCCCTTCCTCTCACCCACTGCTTCCTCCCTCTATCCCTTCCTCTCACCCACTGCTTCCTCCCTCTATCCCTTCCTCTCACCCACTGCTTCCTTCCTCTATCCCTTCCTCTCACCCATTGCTTCCTTCCTCTATCCCTTCCTCTCACCCACTGCTTCCTCCCTCTATCCCTTCCTCTCACCCACTGCTTCCTCCCTCTATCCCTTCCTCTCACCCACTGCTTCCTTCCTCTATCCCTTCCTCTCACCCACTGCTTCCTCCCTCTATCCCTTCCTCTCACCCACTGCTTCCTCCCTCTATCCATTCCTCTATCCCTTCCTCTCACCCACTGCTTGCTTCCTCTATCCCTTCCTCTCACCCATTGCTTCCTTCCTCTATCCCTTCCTCTCACCCACTGCTTCCTTCCTCTATCCCTTCCTTTCACCCACTGCTTCCTTCCCCTATCCCTTCCTCTCACCCACTGCTTCCTTCCTCTATCCCTTCCTCTCACCCACTGCTTCCTTCCTCTATCCCTTCCTCTCACCCACTGCTTCCTTCCTCTATCCCTTCCTCTCACCCACTGCTTCCTCCCTCTATCCCTTCCTCTATCCCTTCCTCTCACCCACTGCTTGCTTCCTCTATCCATTCCTCTCACCCATTGCTTCCTTCCTCATTCCCTTCCTCTCACCCACTGCTTGATTCCTCTATACCTTCCTCTCACCCACTGCTTCCTTCCTCTATCCCTTCCTCTCTCACCCACTGCTTCCTCCCTCTATCCCGTCCTCTATCCCTTCCTCTCACCCACTGCTTGCTTCCTCTATCCATTCCTCTCACCCATTGCTTCCTTCCTCAATCCCTTCCTCTCACCCACTGCTTGATTCCTCAATCCCTTCCTCTCACCCACTGCTTGATTCCTCTATACCTTCCTCTCACCCATTGCTTCCTTCCTCAATCCCTTCCTCTCACCCACTGCTTCCTTCCTCTATCCCTTCCTCTCACCCACTGCTTCCTTCCTCTATCCCTTCCTCTCACCCACTGCTTCCTCCCTCTATCCCGTCCTCTATCCCTTCCTCTCACCCACTGCTTGCTTCCTCTATCCATTCCTCTCACCCATTGCTTCCTTCCTCATTCCCTTCCTCTCACCCACTGCTTGATTCCTCTATACCTTCCTCTCACCCACTGCTTCCTTCCTCTATCCCTTTCTCTCACCCACGGCGTCCTCCCTCTATCCCTTCCTCTATCCCTTCCTCTCACCCACTGCTTCCTCCCTCTATCCCTTCCTCTCACCCACTGCTTCCTCCCTCTATCCCTTCCTCTCACCCACTCCTTCCTCCCTCTATCCCTTCCTCTATCCCTTCCTCTCACCCACTGCTTCCTCCCTCTATCCCTTCCTCTCACCCACTGCTTCCTCCCTCTATCCCTTCCTCTCACCCACTGCTTCCTCCCTCTATCCCTTCCTCTATCCCTTCCTCTCACCCACTGCTTGCTTCCTCTATCCCTTCCTCTCACCCATTGCTTCCTTCCTCAATCCCTTCCTCTCACCCACTGCTTGATTCCTCTATACCTTCCTCTCACCCACTGCTTCCTTCCTCTATCCCTTCCTCTCACCCACTGCTTCCTCCTCTATCCCGTCCTCTATCCCTTCCTCTCACCCACTGCTTGCTTCCTCTATCCATTCCTCTCACCCATTGCTTCCTTCCTCATTCCCTTCCTCTCACCCACTGCTTGATTCCTCTATACCTTCCTCTCACCCACTGCTTCCTTCCTCTATCCCTTTCTCTCACCCACGGCGTCCTCCCTCTATCCCTTCCTCTATCCCTTCCTCTCACCCACTGCTTCCTCCCTCTATCCCTTCCTCTCACCCACTGCTTCCTCCCTCTATCCCTTCCTCTCACCCATTTCTTCCTCTCCTCTATCCCTTCCTCTCACCCACTGCTTCCTTCCTCTATCCCTTCCTCTCACCCACTGCTTCCTCCCTCTATCCCTTCCTCAATCCCTTCCTCTCACCCACTGCTTCCTCCCTCTATCCCTTCCTCTCACCCACTGCTTCCTTCCTCTATCCCTTCCTCTCACCCACTGCTTCCTTCCTCTATCCCTTCCTCTCACCCACTGCTTCCTTCCTCTATCCCTTCCTCTCACCCACTGCTTCCTCCCTCTATACCTTCCTCTCACCCACTGCTTCCTCCCTCTATCCCTTCCTCTCACCCACTGCTTCCTCCCTCTATACCTTCCTCTCACCCACTGCTTCCTTCCCCTATCCCTTCCTCTCACCCACTGCTTCCTCCCTCTATCCCTTCCTCTCACCCACTGCTTCCTCCCTCTATCCCTTCCTCTCACCCACTGCTTCCTCCCTCTATCCCTCCCTCTATCCCTTCCTCTCACCCACTGCTTCCTCCCTCTATCCCTTCCTCTATCCCTTCCTCTCACCCACTGCTTCCTCCCTCTATCCCTTCCTCTCACCCACTGCTTCCTCCCTCTATCCCTTCCTCTCACCCACTGCTTGCTTCCTCTATCCCTTCCTCTCACCCATTTCTTCCTTCCTCAATCCCTTCCTCTCACCCACTGCTTCCTCCCTCTATCCCTTCCTCTCACCCACTGCTTCCTCCCTCTATCCCTTCCTCTCACCCATTTCTTCCTTCCTCAATCCCTTCCTGCTCTACGCCTGTACCCGTGCTCTACTCCTGTACCTTAGCTTTACTCCTGCACCCGTGCTCTACCCCTGAACTTGTGCTCTTCTCCTGTAACAGTGATCTACTCCTGTATCTTTGCTTTACTCCTGTACCCGTGCTCTTGTCCTGTACCTTTTCTTTTCCCCTGTACCCATGCTCTACTCCTGTTGCCGTGCTCTTCTCCTGTACCTGTGCTCTACTCCTGCACTTTTGCTCTACTCCTGTACCCGTGCTCTACCCCTATACCTGTGCTCTTCTCCTGTAGCTGTGCTCTACTTCTGTATCCGTGCTCTAGTCCTGTACCCTTGCTCTACTCCTGTACCCATGCTCTACTCTTGTACTTTTGCTCCACTCCTGTACCCGTGCTCTACTCTTGTACCCGTGCTCTACGCCTGTACCCGTGCTCAACTCCTGTACCCGTGCTCTACTCCTGTACCTTTGCTTTACCCCGTACCTTGGCTTTACTCCTTTACCCGTGCACTACTCCTGTACCCGTGCTGTACTCCTGTAGCCATGCTCTACTCCTGTTCTCGTGCTCTACTCCTGTACCTTTGCTCTTCTCAAGTACCCGTGCTTTACTCCTGTACTTTTGCTCCACCCCTGTACCCGTGCTCTACTCCTGTTGCCGTGCCCTTCTCCTGTACCTGTGCTCTATTCCTGTACTTTTGCTCTACTCCTGTACCCATGTGTTCTACCCCTGTACCCGTGCTCTACTCCTGTACCCGTCCTTTACTCCTGTACCCGTCCTTTACTCCTGTACTTTTACTCTACTCCTGTACCCGTGCTCTACTCCTGTACTTGTGCTCTACTCCTGTACCCGTGCTTTACTCCTGTACCCGTGCTCTACTCCTGTAGCCGTCCTCTACTCCTGTTCTCGTGCTCTACTCCTGTACCCGTGCTCTACTCCTGTACCCGTGCTCTACTCCTGTACCCGTGCTCTAATCCTGTGCCTGTGCCTGTGCTCTACCCCTATACCTGTGCTCTTCTCCTGTACCTGTGCTCTACTCCTGTATCTGTGCTCTACTCCTATTCCAGTGCTCTATTCCTGTACCCGTGCTCTACTCCTGTACCTTTGCTTTTCTCCTGTACCTGTGATCTACTCCTGTATCCGTGCTCTACACCTATTCCAGTGCTCTATTCCTGTACCCGTGCTCTACTCCTGTACCTTTGCTTTACACCTGTACCTGTGATCTACTCCTGTACCCGTACTGTACACCTGTACCTTTGCTCTACTCCTGTACCTTTTCTTTACCCCTGTACCTGTGATCTACTTCTGTACCCGTGCTCTACCCACGTACCTGTGCTCTTCTCCTGTACCTGTGCTCTACTGCTGTACCTTTGCTTTACTCCTGTACCCGTGCTCTACTCCTTTACCCGTGCTCTACTCCTGTAGCCGTGCTCTACTCCTGTTCTCGTGCTCTACTCCTGTACCCGTGCTCTACTCCTGTACCCGTGCTCTACTCCTGTACCTTTGCTCTACTCCTGTACTCGTGCTCTACCCCTGTACTCGTGCTCTACTCCTGTGACCGTGCTCTACCTCTGTAGTCGTGCTCTACTTCTGTACCCTTGCTTGTCTCCTGTACTCGTGCTCTACTCCTGTTCCCGTGCTCTACTCCTGTACCTTTGCTCTTCTCCTGAGCCCTTGCTCTACTCATGTACACGGGCTCTACTCCTGCTGCTACCGTCACCTCGTCTTGCCCTGTCTGCTCCATCCCCCCTCTCCCCTTGTCTGCCCATCCGATCCCGCCTTTCTCTCCCCGATTCAAACAGGGCTTGTAATGCGCTCCTTTCACCTATAAACACTCCATCATTACAATATCTAATTAACTTGTTGGGCCAGATGCTCTAGACTCCATATCTCTCGCAACTTTAAATTGAATCGCGCAGCGCCCTTGTGTAGGTATAGGCACTGTCCACAGTTGAGTTCCTGCCCAAAAGGCGACTCAGTCTGGGTCCTCAATCTCTTATTCGCTGTGTCCAGGCATAGAAACAGCACATAGCGGCCATTCTCATTGATGGTAATATTCCACAGTAGTATGTGTAGTGGCACTGGAGGGGATTGCTTAGTATTGGGATTAATAACACCCCATGTTAAGACTATCTTGGGGTCTAGCCTTATCCTCACCCCAACTCTTGCTCTGGCACTTTGACAATGACCTGTCTTCATTGGCAGGGTCCCATTATACATACTGTTTTTTTTACTGTGACTTTAATACGCACACAGACACAGACACGCCGACACATGAAAGATTATAGGCATGATGTCTTGGCCTGTCCCGGCAACACCTCATTGGCTGTCAGTAGAACAATATGATATAGATTTTAGAGTTTTGTTTTTTATCAGCCATTGTTGGGGGAAAATCCCTCTGCGAGAACAACCCAACTGAAAGAGACAAGATCAGGCATTCCCAAGAGAAGATTATTACTTAGGCTTCAGCGGAGAACAGACAAAGCTCACTCTGGGTGAAATTGCAATGGTCTCCGCATTATCTCACTTTCATTTGAAACTGCTATTTGGTCGGTAGTGGAATGCATATAACTTGTAAATGACGATAAGGGAGCGTTTTGGTGGAGGGCAAGGAGCAGAGACGTCGGCCACCTAGCTGGAAACACTAATGTTATTGTAGCTTCTCAATGCACTTGAAGCACAGACTCGTCTTGCATTTTGATTTTCTTTGCTTTGTCATACACTGCACCATATTACACTGTCAAAGTTCAGTTTGTTATTTGGCTTTCGGTTCAGAAGTGATCCACAATCTGTACTGTGCGATTGACCAACACACATGGGCACACACGCGTGCACACACACACAAACACACACACACACACACACAAACACACAATATCAAAGGGATGAGCTGGGTTTGCAGGCGAGAGATGCTTGTGATCATGGGCGAGCCCTAGATGGGTAAAAGTGGAAATGAAAGAGTCTTCAAAATGTCATTCCTGGCCTCTTCAACCTTTAATTAAACCTTGAGAATGGGGAGATAAAATTAATAAATTGGGTAATGAATCGAGCAAAACAGGTGGTGGGTGGCTGAAGAAAATGAACCAATCAGTCTTTCCTGTGTGGATTTATTCAGCTCCTAATTAGAAGCTGCCTTGGTTAATTATGATTGGGCTCTTTGGAAAAAGAGGGCCTCACTGGAATGACAGTCAGGCTGAGAGATAAACAAACACCGGGACGGGACTCCACAGAATGCTGATGATGCACGAGGGGCTTATGAAGTCCAATCGCCTTCTCCGTTATTGATAACCCGACTTCCCTAAGCCAATCACCTTCATTGTAACTAATGCAACCCCTTTCTCTAAGCCAGTCGCCTTCCCTGCAACTAATACAATAGTATTTCTAATCTAATTACATTTATGTTAAGCAATAATCCACCCTTCGAACCCAAAGACCTTCATTGTAACTAATCCTTCCGGCATTCCTCACCCACTTCCTCTCTAACTGATAAATCAGCACCTCTAACCCAATCATCCTCAGCGATGAACCAGCATGTCCTACCTAATCACCCATGCCAACAAACTGCCCCATGACGCAATTACCCCACGCGTTTTGACGGAACTGCATCAGTAACCGAGGGATCCTCTTTGCAAGACCAGCGTGAGGCTGTAAGACTCTCACCCTTTTGCTGAATACGCATCATAGTCATGAACGCATTCATTGTCTTTGCTGTCATGTTACAAGGCGTTATATTGTTCAACCAATGAGCTTCACTTCCACCACCATCCACTTGTACGCTGTCACCGGCGACCTTAACGTTGCACATCTTCTCAAGTCTATGTTCTTGTGTGATGGGGTCATTGTTGTGTGTGTGTGTGTGTGGGGGGCAGTTTAACATTGTAATGCAGTTGGAGATGATTGGAAGGAGGAGAAGAAGATAAAAGGTGACAGAACGATTATGAAACGTTTTCGCTGAGTGGGAAGGTTTTGACAGAATGAATGGATGTGTTGAGGAACAGGAGACAGTTTATGAGCTATACATTGTTATTACAGTCAAAACCGACAAAGATAGATGTCGAACTAAGGCCCATAACCTGTGAGTGTAGCCTTGTGTAAATGGGTTTTTATAACAGTGAGTTTGTGATTTGCGCAACTGTGTATGTACAAGAGACACACAAGAGCGCGAGACAGTTGACGTATGTCTGATGATGCGTTTCCTGTAAGGTACTGTAGCATGTTTTCCTGGTCTGTGACCACACTGTTCCTAGCGTTGACATTCAGTGGGCTATCATCACAAGTGTGCCCCTGCTCTGCTCTTCCCATCCTCTCCAACAACAGCTTGTAATTGCGTTTTAATAGACAATTAAAGCCCGGCCATAAATCAATTTTTGCACAGGGTATGAGGCTTGAATTACATTTTGCGGAAAAAAAACAAACCCGTTTTTATCATGTCAGATTCAATGAACCCTTGCTGCTCTATTAATTCATGATATGTGGGCAGGTCTCAGTGTGAACTATACAGTAATGAACTATATGTATTTGAGGATTTGTTTATGTTTTATTTTTCTTCTGGTGAGAGGACCTCAATCTCAGGACCAAAACAATTGCAATCTGGGGCGTGGGGATTTTAAATATTGAGCCAACCCGGCATGGAATAATCATCATCATCACAAATATCTATTTTGATCAATAACTGTAACTGGGAAGGGAATGATAACACAAGTAACTAAGTAACAACCACCTTTCTTACAGTAACTGTAATATTTGGACTCAAATTGGAACAGTTATATTATCACGGTAACGCATTACTTTGTAACACATTCGTAAACCTTTTGAACACGTTACCTCCAACACTTCTTATAATACAGAATTATATACAGTATGATATACAGTATACAGTATTATATACAGTATACAGTATTATATACAGTATGGTATACCGTATGATATACAGTATACAGTATTATATACAGTATTATATACAGTATGGTATACCGTATGATATACAGTATACAGTATTATATACAGTATTATATACAGTATACAGTATTATAGTATTATATACAGTATGGTATACCGTATAATATACAGTATACAGTATTATATACAGTATTATATACAGTATACAGTATTATAGTATTATATACAGTATGGTATACCGTATGATATACAGTATACAGTATTATATACAGTATTATATACAGTATACAGTATTATATACAGTATGGTATACAGTATGATATACAGTATTTGATGGATGTTTTCGCCTCCCTTTCCTTATGGTATGCAATGCATATATACAGTATGTGTGTGTATATTGTACAGTGGATGTGTAGGCCTGCCCTAACTCATTTGTAGTACTAGCTATGTTCTATATTCTGTCAGTATGCACCTTGCAGAGTCTTAGCGAGCTCCCTTAGGATTTGGAGGCAAAGATAAATGAATAAGCTCTGCCAGAGGATGTGTTTAGATCTAATTCCTATTTATTTTCACGATGGGCTCTTGAAAAGGCAAGGCTTGTCATATGTAGATAGATAATCAAGATTGAATCCTAGGCCAGTCGAGTCTCGCAGCGGTCTACGGCACTGCATCGCAGTGCTAGAGGCATCACTACAGACCTGGGTTCGAACCCGGGGCTGTATCACAACCGGCCGTGAACGGGAGTACCATAGGGCGGTGCACAATTGGCCCAACGTCGTCCGGGTTAGGGGAGGGTTTGGCCAGGGGGAGCTTTACTTGGCTCATCGCGCTTTAGCGACTCTTTGTGGCAGGTCAGGCACCTGCAGGCTGACCTCGGTCATCAGGTGAACAGTGTTTCCTCTGACACATTGGTGCGGCTGGCTTCCGGGTTAAGCGGGTGGGTGTTTAGAAGTGCGGTTTGGAGGATGCATGACTCAACCTTCGCCTCCCGAGCCCATTGGGAAGTTGCAGCAATGAGACAAGATCGAAATTGGGAGAAAAAGGTGATAAAATATATATATATATATTATAATACATTTAAAAACATATTCGGAAAGTATTCAGACCTCTTGACTTTTTCCACATTTTATTACATTACAGCCTTATTCTAAAATGGATTCAATTGTTTTTTTTCTTTATCAAACAACACACAATACCCCATAATGACAAAGCAAAAACAGGTTTCTCTGCAGATACTCTCAAGCTCTGTCAGGTTGAATGGGGAGTGTCGCTGCACAGCTATTTTTAGGTCTCTCCAGAGATGTTCGATTGGGTTCAAGTCTGGACTCAAGGACATTCAGAGACTTGTCCTGAAGCCACTCCTGCGTTGTCTTGATTGTGTGCTTAGGGTCATTGTCTATTGGAAGGTGAACCTTCGCCCCAGTCGAAGGTCCTCAGCGCTCTGGAGCAGGTGTTCATCAAGGATCTCTGTACTTTGCTCCGTTCATCTTTCCCTCCATCCTGGCTAGTCTCCCAGTCTTTGCAGCTAAAAAACAGCCCCACAGAATGATGCTGAAACCACCGTGCTTCACCGTAGGGATGGTGTCAGGTTCCCTCCAGATGTGACGCTTGACATTCAGGCTAAATAGTTCAGACCAGATAATCTTGTTTCTAATGGTCTGGGAGTCTTTAGGTGCCTTTTGGCAAACTCCAAGCGGGCTGTCATGTGCCTTTAACTGAGAAGTGGCTTCCGTCTGGCCATTCTACCATAAATACATGATTGGTGGAGTGCTGCAGAGATGGTTGTCCTTCTGGAAGGTTTTCCCACCTCCACAGTAGAACTCTGGAGCTCTGTCAGAGTGACCACCGGGTTCTTGACTCTATGAAGACTCTTGGTGGTTTCAAACTTCTTCCATTTAACAATGATGGAGGCCACTGAATTATTGGGGAACTTTAATGCTGCAGAAATGTTTTGGTACCCTTCCCCAGATCTGTGCCTTGACACACTCCTGTCTCGGAGATCTATGGACAATTCCTTCAACCTCATGGCTTGATTTTTGCATTGACATGCACTGTCATAGCAAAGGGTCTGAATACTTATGTAAATAAGGATTTTTTAAATGTATATATTTGCATTTGCATACATTTCTAAGAACCTGTTTTCGATTTGTCATTATGGGGTATTGTGTGTAGATTGATGAGGGTAAAAAATATTTCTTCATAGTAGTTCTAGCCACCTAGTTTAGCTAGCTCACAACTCTTCACTACTAACAAAATGCAGCACCCACTTGGGGTTCAGAAAGCACACCACACTTCAGTAGTAATTCAGGAGTATTAAATCAAGTCCAATTTGATTTGTCAAATGCACTGAATACAACAGGTGTAAACCTTACAGTGAAATGGTTATTTACAAGACCTTAACCAACAATGCAGTTTTAAGAAAAATCAGTGCTTAAGAAAGTAAAAAATGAAAAATAACAAATTATTAAAAAGCAACAATAATATAACGGTAGTGAGGCTATATACAAGGGGTACTGGTACAAAGTCAATGCACATGTAGGTAGAGGTAAAGTGACTATGCATAGATAATACACAGAGAGTAGCAGCAGTGTAAAAATGGGGGTGGGGGGTGTTCAGGAGTCTTATGGCTTGGGGGTAGAAGCTGTTATGAAGCCTTTTGGACCTAGACTTGGTGCTCCGGTACTGCTTGCCGTGCAGTAGCAGAGAAAACAGTCTATGACTAGGGTAGCTGGAGTCTTTGGAAATTTTTAGGGCCTTCCTTTGACACCGCCTGGTATAGAGGTCCTGGATGGCAGGAAGCTTGGCCCCAAGCTTGATGTGATGTACTGTGCCGTACGCACTACCCTCTGTAGTGCCTTAGGGTTGGAGGCCGAGCAGTTGTCATACCAGGTGTTGATGCAACCAGTCAGGATGCTCTCGATGGTGCAGCTGTATAACTTTTTGAGGATCTGAGGACCCCTGACAAATCTTTTCAGTCTCCTGAGGGGGAATAGGCGTTGTCGTGCCCTCTTGTTTTTGGCTCATGATAGTTTGTTGGTGATGTGAACACCAAGGAACTTGAAGCTCTCAACCTGCTCCACTACAGCTCTGTCGATGAGTAGCCTTATAACTTAGTTCTCCTTTATGGTCAGCTGTCATCTCTGTATACCTCTGTATTCAGGCTTCTCTCCATCCTCAACATCCAGATAGCTGGCATCATCGAATCAAAACATTGCCTGCTAGCCAGCTAACATTAGCTAGCTAGCTAGCCAGTAACTAACCGCCAACTTCAGTCTTGAAAACATGCTGGATTCGCACTATTTAGACTATAATAATAACCTAATAGGTCATTCATAAAACAAAAAGTTTGTCAGGGAAAATGCTATGAAAAGAAATGATTACAAATATTCACCAAATGTACAGCAGCTCTCTGCCTAGGCGACGCCACGGCACCAGACCGCCAATAGACATTATGTTGTCGTGAACGTCAAAACAGAAACACAAGACAGCTCCAGCTGGCTTCCTGAAGTAACACTTGCATATGGACGTGCTGGAGATTCTGCCGTGTTCGTGTGCGTGGCAGAGAGAAAGCATGTGATTGAGTGGTGTTGGTTGTTAGTTATTGTCAGGGTTCATTTGTGTGCCACCTTAATGTGTCTGTGATAGCCATCTTGGACACTAATTGATTCTCACTGTTTCGTGTCTGCTTTGATACCCGCTGTTGCTTTGTGATGAGGCAAAGAATAGAAGGCAAAATCCAAACCCAGCTTAAAAGGCGACGTAATTGCCGTTCTTGTTGTTTCATCCAAAAGTGTATATGTGTGTGTGTGTGTGTGTGTGTGTGTGTGTGTGTGTGTGTGTGTGTGTGTGTGTGTGTGTGTGTGTGTGTGTGTGTGTGTGTGTGTGTGTGTGTGTGTGTGTGTGTGTGTGTGTGTGTGTGTGTGTGTGTGTGTGTGTGTGTGTGTGTGCGCATGCAGACCTGTGTGAGTGCATTCGTGTTTGTTTGTGGCTGTGCAGGGCGGATGTCTGTTTTGTGTTAGTCCGTGTCTCTGGCCGTCTGTTTCCTTCTGTCCTGTGCTTATCCCACTGACAGGGTGTTTCTCTCTCTGTGAATCTCTCTATGCAGACGGAGGATGAAGACGGGGAAGAGAACCTGATGGAGAACCCCTACTCCGTGAAGCTGGAGTTTGTGGACGATCCCAACTTTAAAAACAAAGTGAACTACTCCTACAGCGCCGTCCAGATCCCTACAGACATCTATAAGGGCTGTAAGTACCAAGCTACATCTACACCTCCGCCCTCCCACACAAATACACACACATTCACTACACCTCCATCCTCCCACACAAATACACACAAATTCACTGCACCTCCATCCTCCCACACAAATACACACGAATTCACTATCAGTCTATGATCTGAACCTTTTTGCTAGGTTACACACAGGGTTTCGTATGAGACATGTTCTGACATGATACACCTTGGAGATGCCGCATCTTGTTTTCCGAGGCGGTCTTGTGTGTCTTCCTTATCAGTTTGGGAGGATCTCCCCCTCATAGTTCTCCTACAGACCTGAGCCAGTCGTGAACGGATGAACATGAAACCACCTATTTCTCTGCGCCTTAGACCGGACCTTTCTCCTTCGGAGGTTGTTAGCTGAGCATGATAACCTGCCCCTCTGCGTATATCAGCCAACACTTGCCTCCTGTAACACAATAGTTCATGGCAGCAGTGTTCCCCACAGTAGCTGCGTGTGTGTGTGTGTGTGTGTGTGTGTGTGTGTGTGTGTGTGTGTGTGTGTGTGTGTGTGTGTGTGTGTGTGTGTGTGTGTGTGTGTGTGTGTGTGTGTGTGTGTGTGTGTGTGTGTGTGTGTGTGTGTGTGTGTGTGTGTGTGTGTGTGTGTGTGCGTGCGTGCGTGCGTGCGTGCGTGCGTGCGTGTGTGTGGTTGCGTGGGCAGGGATTGATTCACCTGCTCCTGGATACTCTGCCCTGACTGGCACCTCACAGCCCTACCAGGCATAACACCTTCTTTGGGACTCCAGCAATGGAAGAAAGTGGACATACGTACTGTATCTGCAGAGGTTGTATTCTCACAGTCGCCCGACATTCTCTTATCTCTTCTCTCCGCTATCCTGCTCTAATCTGTTGGATTTCGATGTGTTCACTCTCACTATCTGGCTGTATCTCAAATGATCTGCTGACAGATAGACCACCATTTCCACCCATTTTGTTTTGCAGTCTTCCTCTTCGTCAGAAGAACCCTTGTTATTTCCGAGGTATGGAAGCTAGCCAACAGGTCTATAATAAGCTTCCCCAGCAGCCTCTCTGGGCCAATCTTGTCAGAGTTAGCCTGTGCTTATCCAGGAAGAGGGGTCAAAGAGCATGGACGAACGACTATAGAGCAATCAGTCCTGCCTGTTGTTACTGCAGACATTTTGCACCGGCCCTGGATTCTCTCATGGGCCCTGGATTCTCTCATGGGCCCTGGATTCTCTCTTCGCTGGGCTTGTATCGGAATAAAGGCTTTCCGATTGAGCCTGCAGGGGATTATAGAAACACAGTGCTAGAATGGAGTACTCTGGGAGGATGTTCATTTTTAAAGGTCCAATACAGACATTTGTATGTCAATATCAAATTTCTGGTTACAATTAAGTACCTTCCTATGATTGTTTTAAATGAAAATGGTCAAAAAGAAACAAAAATAGCTTCTTTAACAAAGAGCAATTTCTCAAGCAAGATGTTGCTAGGGGAGGGGGAAACTGAAAACTAGCTGTTATTAGCAGAGAAGTTTGGAACTCTCTTTCTTATTGGTCTATTAACTCATTTACTGTGTGATGATGTCACCAGGCAGGCCAAAACTCTTTTCAAACAGCTCTTACACTAAAAGGGCATTATCATAATTTTCACAATTTCACAGATAATTCCAACCTCATATTATGAAAATATATATAAAACACAGGACAATCATGTTTCTGACTGCACTGGGCCTTTAAGAGTTTTGCGTTGCCAAAAAAATGTTTACTGTTGTTGTGGGCAAATCAAGTCCCTGTGCGTAGCCTGCAGTGGAAAGATTGGCCCAGCTACTCCAGTTTTGACAACAGCTCTGTTTTTGAGCATGTTGTTTGAGTTCTGTTCTTTTTTTTCTGAGTTGAGTAGCTCGTAAAATGCAGTACTCATATACGGATGCTGATCGTCCCCACACTCTACTCCGTATATCATTCCGTAGCCTAGCCTGTGTCAGTAACAAATATATCATCAATTCTAACCACATTTTTGGACAGTAGCACAAAATAATATGACCAGTGGTGTTAGGCTATTTAAAATCATGTTATCAGGAATAAGGTAAGCAAATTCTCAGTGGCCATATGTATCAAGCGTACATATCTCGGATCAGTTTTGCCTTTTCGATCGCAATGAATGCGATTGCATAGACTGGGGGACCTGATCCTCAGACTCCCACTCTGAGGAACTTGATACATAACGGCCCCAGGGATCGGAAGTTAAAAGCTGAATTTCACGTGGAGAAAATAGACTGGGACATTTCTACCTCTGGGGTCCCGGGGCTCGGAGAACTCTGGAGAGGGCAGGCCAGGGACATGCTCAGTACCAAACGGAGATGGCTGCTGCTCAGTGCTGGAGCACCAGAGCTGCCTAGGAGAGCTGACGGGGAGCTGATGTGAGTGGAATGTTTGCCTGTGGGTCTAGAGAGGTCTGTGCTTATTGGAGGAGCAGTGGACCAGCAGCATTGTTAGTGAGCAGGAGAGGCTGTCTGCCCAACCCAGGGAGAACAGAGCAGAGCAGCCAGACGAGAGGGAGAGGGTCAGTGTTAGAGAACAAAAGCCTGGAACTGTTGATCTGGAACAGGGTACTATCTACACCGGGGCTGGAGTGTTGTGTGGTGTTATGTGTACAAGTATATGGCAGTAAGTGTTAGTGGGCTATGGTATGGATGAGTTTAGTGTTCCGTGTTGTGCTTTGCAGATGGAGTACATGGCTAGAGTTTATTATGAGCACTCATCCTCTGTGTAGTTGAAGGGGCTGCTATTTTACTGCTTTGATTATGAACATCTGAGAGAAGGGGGCCCAACTAGGAAACGTTGGCAGTATGTCTGGTCCTCTGTGATATTTTTTATTTCACCTTTTATTTAACCAGGTAGGCTAGTTGAGAACAAGTTCTCATTTACAACTGCGACCTGGCCAAGATAAAGCATAGCGGTGTGAACAGACAACAACACAGAGTTACACATGGAGTAAAGGTGGTTGTTGTTACATGACAATGAGTATTTATTTTTATTTTTACAAAAGTGTGTTACGCATGTTAATGAAACTTACAGCAGCGGGTTAAAAACGGGGGGAGAAAAGTCAACAGAAAAAGTCAGAGAGAGAGAGAGGAGTAGAGAGCGAGAGAGGGAGGGTTTGGAGAAAGAGAGAAGGAGAAAAGGAGAATCGGGAGAGAGACACTTTAATAATAGAAACCGTTTAGAGCAACGGTTTTTATTGTGTTCTTTTTAGCAGATAAATGAGGCAGTGTGTGTGTCCTGGTTTGATTTGTCTGCCAGGGCCCATGTCCGTTTATTGAGATTGAGAGTGTTCCCTGGGCGCAGTAATGAACCATTTTATGATTCATTATCCCATTGCGGATTCCTGCTGGCAAGTCTGCAGACTTTCTAATTAGCTTAGGTCAAACATTCAAACAGTTTTCTTCTAATTATCAATGCTTATTACGGAGCGGACACCGCAACAGAAAAAGCCACAGAGGACTAAATTGATGTGGGTGGTGCTGTTGCATTGTGGAGAAAAAAAAGGGATGTCTTCTCGTGGTAGGGGAATGTTGGGGGAACGTTGGGGAAACGTTGGGGAAACGTTGAGGGAACAAACAGCAGGGAGGGATTTGCTGAATAATTGCCGGGGAAGGGCCCCGGGGAACACAATCTCACAGGGAGTCACAGAGAAACAGGAAGAGGAGAGTTAAGTAAACGCCACTGAAAGAATCCCATCATGCGCTTAACTCCTGGGTCTGTTTTTAGTTTCAGAGACGTCTCACAGCTAGATCATTTAATGGTTATTGCACCAGGGCTGTAGATGTTGTCAACAGTTTGGCAGACACAGCTGCTATACAGATGAAGGATCTTAATTTGACCCAGATTACTATGGCAGGAAAAGAATCCTGCAGCAACAGGAAATGTACATTATTATGTGGATTATAGTTAATGGAACATTTTTGATACATTTGATACAGGGGTTGATACATTTCCGTAAGGGAAAATCGAGTCTGAAATTTCTATGTGGAAATTACAATGTCTTGCATTGCAGGAAAGTTCCCCTCCAACAGAGTGGTCAAATTAAGATCCTACAGCTGTACAATACATTAGCACATAATCACTGGTGGTGCTCCAACCAGGTTCCTCATATTTTTTGTTCCCTTTCATTTAAGAGATAACCGGTTAAACACACATACTGCTATATTTACATGGCTGTCGTCATATTAACTGAATCATAAAGAAAAAGACAGAGTATTTAAGTACAGAAAACCCCGTTTTCTTGAAGTGAGAATAAAGTTTAAATCCCCCGTATGCAGAGCTTTTTTTCCAGTGGCAGACTGTGTTGTTGTCTTTCTATTCTACACATCAGCAGTGAGTAATGTGCCTATTACAATAGAATGGAGAGCAGTGACTAATTGTGCAGATGAAAGAGTGGGTGAAGTGAAGCTTTGGTGGTTGGACTGAATGGAAGGATTAATCCTCCCTTCCCCTCCTGCGGAGGGAGGATGCTGTGCCCATCTCCCTCTCTCTCTCCCTCTCTTTCTCTTTCTCTTTCTCTCTCTCTCTCTCTCTCTCTCTCTCTCTCTCTCTCTCTCTCTCTCTCTCTCTCTCTCTCTCTCTCTCTCTCTCTCTCTCTCTCTCTCTCTCTCTCTCTCTCTCTCTCTCTCTCTCTCTCTCTCTATGCCCAAACCACCAACTAAAGGCACATGTTACCTGTCTTTGAATATTAGCCCCTGCTCTGGCGTGGACACCCCTCTGGAAGGCTTTAGGCAAACATGACGGAGCACACGCAATGTCATGGAGACACAGGAAGAGCAAGAAACAAAGTCACAGAGACTAGGAGGCACAGAACAGAAATCAGGGAAATACACTACAGTGGATAGAGAGGGAATCTGTGGGGTATTAGTGAGAGGGTTTAAAACAGAGGGAGAGATTGGTATTGGGGGGGTTTTCAGTATTCAATAAGGGATTCTGAGAGATCTATAGTCTGCTGGCGTTGCCCAGGTACACGGCCACAAAAGCATGATCCTTTAGAGACACTCAGGCAATAGAACTAAAGGAGAAGAGAACGGATGAAGGTTTGGAGAGCTAATCTAGATAGGCATTCACTCTATACTCAGGACTCCAACTGTATAGTAGGTACAATTAGTGGGCCTTGTTGTAAACTTTTAGAGGAGTACCACTATTTATTTACATGGGTAAAGGGGTCATTCATTTACATTATAACAACACGGGTTGTTGAGAAGGTAGGGCGAGTCATTTAGGCGAAAAGGAAAATAGTAAAAGACAGTAAAATGACATCTAAAAGTCTATATGCTGCTGTGCAGTCTGCACAGCCCACTGCAGGCTCAGCCCGTGGAGGAAATAGACATGCTCTCTCGCTGTCACCCAGCTCACGCTATGCTGGAGATCAGCTCACTCCTCCTCAACATCAAGTCAGATTGAAGGAGCGAGAGACTGAGAAAGAAAAGCTAAAGTGATTCGTAAAAGGAAATGACTGTGTGAGGGGGGGGGATAGGATTTAAATGTATGTTTTTCACTCTGAGGGAGAAGAGAGCTAAAATAATTTATATTTCTACCGTTCCTCTTGATTTGATTCGCTCCGTCTTCCGCCTCCTGCCCCCCCCCCAGCATCCCTCCTCCCTACCCCCTACCCTAAAGTGTGTGCCCAGTGAAGGGGCACTATCATTTACCAACACTCTAATGAGAACAGCCAGCACACCAGACTCCACTTCACTCACCACCAAGCTCACAAAATATATTTCATTTGTTTATTATTGACTGCATCACTTTAATTAGAAAAAGGTATCTGGGCGGGTAAAGGGTTTAGATTTCAGCAGTCTCTCATTCCGTATTCATGATTCGTCTGAGACGTTCAGGGATGGATTTCCTCTTCACAGTTCAAGGCGGTTTGGGAACAGGACAGGAATTCAATCAGAGATACAGTGTTTTCAAACATTTTATCCGCTATGAACACAGTTTAACTCGTGTACCTCATATTCAGGTATATTAGCTGTGGTATTACTAGGTTGTTAGTGTTACTGCATGTTATTTCAATACGATTCAGCATTACTTCAGTTGGTTATGGATGTTTTTGTAAATACATTCCATTTAAGAAATCCTCATTTTGAGAACACAGGTGTTTAGGGAAACGTCCATCCAGTTTTTGTGGTAAATAGCATCAGCATATGTTTTGGGAAGTGTACTTTTAAATTGTGTCTTTGTCCGTCAATCTTCTTCTATCTCTAAAACTTGGAGATAATCAACAATTCCTTCAGTGCCCAGTCCTTGTTTTCCAGTGTCTTTGTAGATGTGTGAGGTGGTGACGACTACCCCTGTGCTGTGTGTGTTCAAAATAAATGAGTACTGTATGTGTTTGTTGAAAGGAATTGGGGAATTGAAGTTCTATTGCAACCTATTGCAGCTGGTTCCTGGCCACTCATCAGAGGAACGGCATAAAGATCTCCACGACGATGATGACGATGATAATGGTTATTACAAAGGTCTTGTCCATTAATAGCTTGAGTTCTATCATCCCAAATGGATTTTTTTTTACGAGGGATCGTTTGTATTTACCCTGTGATATATTACACTAGCCGTGTGTGTGTGTGTGTGTGTGTGTGTGTGTGTGTGTGTGTGTGTGTGTGTGTGTGTGTGTGTGTGTGTGTGTGTGTGTGTGTGTGTGTGTGTGTGTGTGTGTGCGTGCGTGCGTGCGTGCGTGCGTGCGTGCGTGCGTGCGTGCGTGCGTGCGTGCGTGCGTGTGTGTGTGTATTAGTGTGTGTGTGTGTGTGTATTAGTGTGTGTATTAGTGTGTGTATTAGTTTTACTGTAATACTGGATTAATATTAGGCAGAAGGGAAAAGATCCATTTTGATGGCACCGTGAATAATGTGTGTGAAGTGGGGGTCCGTTGTGTGTATGTGAGGGATGGTCTCACACAGGGATATTCCGTAGATCCCACTCATATAATTGTTTCCCTGCTTGGTGTGCAGTCCTGCTCCATAAAGGGGCAAAGCCAAGGGTGCTTTATACATCAGGCGAGCTGATGAATCACCTTTTAAAGGTATCAGAGAGAGGCCTGTTTTACGTGAAAGATGAGCCCAACACAGCGCTCAGGGGCCCTGTCCGCCTCCGTGTGCAAATCTTTCAACTGGGGAAATGTATATTTTTATCAACTGTCCAGAAAAGTCATGGCACATCCTAGCTGGATAAATCAAAGAGAATTTGTTTGCTTGCATTCCTTTCTCTTCGATATGCTCGTGCGTGTGGCCTGCAGTGTGGTTGGCTGACATTACAATAGAGGGGGATCACATCTGCATAAAACTCCCAGCCCGTGTCTTCTGGGGTGGGACCTGTCTGGATGTCTTTGAGCCAAGGGTACTCAGACAGTAGGTGGTTTTTACACACACACACACACACACACACACACACACACACACACACACACACACACACACACACACACACACACACACACACACACACACACACACACACACACACACACACACACACACGCACACACACACACACACTGGGGCGCTATAGCTACTCTGCCCTGCAGAGGCAAAGCGCAGTCATGGCGTATTTTTCTTTACTGCAAAATCCGCCTTTAAAGTCTTTTTCTGTCTAGACAGACAGCAATTTCTGACACTCCATTATATATTCTGATCAACTGGCTTGTTCTTGTGTCAGGAAACGAAATACCACATAAACCAGATGATATACCGAGCCATTACAACAGGTTTTTGACCAAATTCGTAGTCACTGCATTTTCCCTTTGAAGGGCACTAATTGTGTTGGCCCTATTAAGTTATTTCAATAATGAATATGCTTTTGGTGTCAATTTGGTATCTTTGCCAACAGTTGCCAAAAGCCAGTGGTTATTCTGTAGTTTACTGTAGCAGCAGCCCACTGCTGCTGACATATTTTTTGAGGAAATGGTAGTGCACAGTGCAGCAGGGTCTGTTTTCTCATGGTGTATTTCACAGTGGAAGGAAATAGAGTCTGTATATTGTTGAGCCCTAGGACCAGCTTGCCTCTTTCAGGTCTCTCAGGAGGAAACTCTCTCTCTCTTTCTTTATCTCTCACTCTCTCACTCTCTCTCTCTCTCTCTTGCCTCTCTCTCTCTCTCTGTCACTATCTTGGTCTCTCTCTAGCCCCTCTCTCTCTCTGTCTCTCTCTGTCTCTCTCTCGCTCTCTCTCTTGCCTCTCTCTCTCTTGCCTCTCTCTTGCCTCTCTCTCTTGCCTCTCTCTCTTGCCTCTCTCTCTCTTGTCTCTCTCTCGCTCCCTGTTTGTTCCTCTATTTATCTACATCTGTAAAATTCTCTCCATCCTGCTCTTCTGCTTTCATTCTTCTTTTTTTGTGATTATGTCTCTGAATTTAGTGGAAAACATGTTGAGGCACTCCCCTTGGTGACAAGAGCAATTTGGCTCTCATATGTTCCCCCCCTCCAGTCACTGGTTAGTGCTGGTGTATGTGTGCATGTTTGTGTATGTGTGTGCTCGCGTGCGTGCGTGCGTGCGTGCGTGTGTTCGTGTGTTACAAAGCAAGAGACGGCAGGCTTTTCACTAACAGCTAGCTTGTTTGAATTTTGAAGAGGTTCTATACAAAACATCCTCAGTTTAACTATCTAACTTTGACTTTGAATGTAATAGTTTCTGGGCAATTCAACAACGGAATGTTTCAGTGTTAAACAAAAGAGTGTGAATACTAATGTTTGAATTAGTGCTCCAGCAAATGAGGCGTGTGAGTGGTGTTTAGAGGCCGGCTGGGTGGGGGCGAGGGCGGGGGTGGGGGCAGGTCGGGCCTCTTCTCTCCTCTCTCTCTCTCTCTCTCTCTCTCTCTCTCTCTCTCTCTCTCTCTCTAACCTGACAGCTCATCAGCAACTCGGCGCAGTAATTGAAAATCATGGGAAAAGTGGATAATGATCGTTTATTTGTGTGAAATTCAAACGAGAAGGGGAGAGAAGCTGGACTTGGAGGTTCAGGGGCTTATCTGGCTGTGGTTGGCTGAGTAATTAAATCAGGAAAGCCAGTGAAGTTCTCCTCAGCTCAGCGTCTCGTCCTGTTTCTCCTTTAATCAGGCGCCCATTAAACCTCTGATTGCGCGCCCCATCTTCTGACTCCAGCTCAGCTATTAAACAGGAAGTGAAAACCTTTCTCTGTGGCAGCAGCTCAAGGGTGGGGGGAGGTGGTGGAGGGTGCATTGGCGGGGTGGATGGCATTCGGGCACAGGATGCAAGGTGAGAGAGAAATAGCAGGACATGTATGGTATTAATGGAAGGGGAGAGGGGGGGAGAGCGACATGCAGGGGGAAAAAAGTATGTGGACACCTGCTCGTCGAACATCTCATTCCAAAATGATGGGCATTTAATATGGACTTGGTAACCCTTGCTGCTGTAACAGCTTAGACTCTTCTGCGAAGGCTTCCCACTCGATGTTTGGAACATTGCTGCGGGGACTGGCTTTTTTTACTGCAAAATCTGACTTCAAAGTCTTTTTCTGTCTAGACAGACAGCAAATTCTGATACTCCATTATATATTCGGATCAACTGGCTTGTTCTTGTGTCAGGAAACAAAATACCACGTTAATCAGACTTGATTCCATTCAGCCACATGAGCATTAGTGAGGTCGGGCCGTGATGTTGGGCGATTAGGCCTGGCTCTCAGTCGGCGTTCCAATTCATCCCGAAGGTGTTTGATGGGGTTAAGGTCAGGGCTCTGTGCAGGCCAGTCAAGTTCTTCCACACCAATCTCGACAAACCATTTCTGTATGGACCTCGCTTTGTACATGGGGGCATTGTAATGCTGAAACAGGAAAGGGCCTTCCCTAAACTGTTGCCACATAGTTGGAAGCACAGAATCATCTAGAATGTCATTGTATGCTGTAGAGGTAAGATTTCCCTTCACTGGAACTAACCCAAACCATGAAAAACATTCCTCCTCCACCAAACTTTACAGTTGGCACTATGCATTGGGGCAGGTAACGTTCTCCTGGCCTCCGCCAAACCCAGATTTGTCCGTTGGACTTCCAAATGATGAAATGTGATTCATCACTCCAGAGATCGAGTTTCCACTGTTCCAGAGTACAATGGCGGCGAGCTTTACACCACTCCAGCTGGCGCTTGGGATTGCGCATTAGACTTGTGTGTGGCTGCTCGGCCATGGAAACCCATTTCATGAAGTTCCCGACGTACAGTAATCGTGCTGACGTTGTTTCCAGAGGCAGTTTGGAACTCGGTAGTGAGTTGTTGCAGACGATTTTTACGCGCTACACGCTTCAGCAATCGGCGGTCCTGTACTTTCATAAAGTACTACTGGCCTGTGAGATATAGCTGTGACCTTAACTTAAATACACACACACACACACACACACACACACACACACACACACACACACACACACACACACACACACACACACACACACACACACACACACACACACACACACACACACACACACACACACACACACACACACACACACGCTGACTGGGAGTATTATGCAGATGTGAGCCGCCTTTATTGTTATGTCAGCCATCTACACTGCAGGCCACACACACACAAACACACACACACACACACACACACACACACACACACACACACACACACACACACACACACACACACACACACACACACACACACACACACACACACACACACACACAGTCAAGCTGTTTTGATTGGCTCTGTGGGGAAATAGCAGCAGCATGAATAGCACCATTATTTTCCCTCTCTATTCAAATGCAGCATCGTCCAAACTGCTGTCTCCACATATGCAGTGACACATGACCTCGACCAATGTCAGGTGTGATTCCTCCACTGCTCTCCACCGTATAGATATCGTCCAGATTACAGCGATGCCTGCTCCACACTGCTGAGGACCACCTCCGGATCTGGGACAGCTGATTGCATATATACATTTTTATGGAGTCTGACCACACTGTCAGGGTGGACAAGGTTATTCAGCCAGAAGAGAGATTGTATTGTTTTGTGTTTACATTATCCTGACCTGGACACACAGTATAAGGGTAATTCCACGAAATGAGTGCCTTTTTTAAGTAGAAATTGTAGAATTGTAGAATTTTAAAAGGCTGTTATATTAAATGAAGTGCCCTTTAATATGGAAAATTGAATACATTTTAAATGGAAACTTGATGAAGGGTCAAAGGTCACCATTTTGACGTCCCTCTAAACATCCTCTGTTACTCCAAGGAAGATTTGAAACTCAAAGTTTTCACCATCACTGTCAAGCCCTATTTATTTTATAGGTTTGACAAAGTCATTTCCAAAGATCATTATGTATTTAATGTGATTAGTGATTCATTTTAAGGTAATAAAAAAAACCTGTCCCCCGTTTTAAGGTCAACCCTGTTACGTGAACTGAACTCTCGTCTTATTACTGTCAAACTATTCCTTTGCAAATCTACATTTTTCAAGGAACATTAAACCTCCAACAGTCAAATCATAGTGTCAAAACTATGTCGATTGGACATGTACTGTACCTCCGTGGCTGTGCTCATAGTGTCTCCTCTCATCTCCCCTCCTCTCCTCTCCTCTCCTCCTGCCCTGCAGCCCCAGTCATCCTGAATGAGCTGAACTGGACCCAGGCTCTTGAGAGGGTGTTTATTGATAACCGCCGGGAGGACAGCTCTCTGCGCTGGCAGGTGTTCGGCAGCTCGACGGGGGTCACAAGATACTACCCAGGTAAGTCCTAGACCATTGTTAATAAGGATATTATCAACGTTCACTAGAACTATCATATAGACATAGAGGTAAAAGAGATCAAGTTCTCCCGAGTGGCGCAGCGTTCTACCGCACTGCATCGCAGTTCTTGAGGCATCACTACAGCCCCGGGTTCAATCCCAGGCTGTGTCACAGCCGGCCGTTGACCGGGAGACCCACAATTGGCCCAGTGTCGTCCAGTTTAGGGGAGGGTTTGGCCAGTCGGGATTTCCTTTTCCCATCGCGCTCTAGCGACTCCTTGTGGCGGGCCGGGCGCCTGCGAGCTGACTTCCGGTCGCCAGCACATTGGTGCAGCTGGCTTCCGGGTTAAGCAAGCAGTGCGACTCGGCAGGGTCGTGTTTCGGAGGACGTATGTCTCTTGACCTTCGCCTCTCTCGAGTCCGTAGGGGAGTAGCAGCGATGGGACAACACTGTAACTACCAATTGGATACGACAAAATTGGGGGTAAAAATGAGAGATCAAAAAAACAAAACAAAAAAGAGATCAAGTTGCAGAATGATGTTTTGTATTCCTCCTTTTTCCAGCCACTCCTTGGAGAGCACCCAATAAGATTGACCTGTATGACGTGCGCAGACGACCATGGTGAGTACTGACGTCCATGTTCTGTCTTCTTCCTCTTACATGCGATAGAGAGGCCCTACAGGTTTTCCATTCAGATGTTCTCCCACCCGGGGGCCAGCCTAAGGCCATTTACATGGGATTCATCTGCTATTTATTTGCCGACAGAATCCTTCTTTATGATGGGATATTCTATTCAACCGAAGGATAATAATATTAGGAAAGCACATATTTGTTTAATTAATATGAAAGGTTCTGCTCCCAATACACTTGCAACATCTCAATGAATTTGGGGGGGGGGTTGTTTTATAAAGACATGGTATTGCCTATAGAATGACACATATTCTAATTTCAAATATTAAAGCCCCAGATATCTTAAATCTTTGTTAGAAACTTCTCCGTGTAGTGTGTTGTGAAATCCAATGTAACCAGTCTTGTATTGTGTTCTTGTAAGCTTTGGTCTATTATAGATGTTAGTCCCCCCCCCCCAAGCTTAATAGAATAGTTCTCTCCTTTGTTTCAGGCCATTGAGGTTAAAGCATTATCTAACCCCTATTTATCTCAGTGAGTTACCAGAGAAAATACATTTTCTCCAGCTAGAAAGACCGCAGCCAAGTGGCAAATACGATATGGAGTGGTGCCATTGCTGTGTTGCGTTAAGTGTTCACCTGCCATTTGGTTTGTGAATCCCTGCTGTGTGTCAGATCTTAGCCAGGGCCAGGGACTCACAGAGCACGGCGGTTTGACGTTTTCAACAGCACCGAGTGTGTGAGGCCAAACGGCCCCCTTTCCCCTACACCCTCACCCCTCCATCCTGCCTCTACCTTTCACTGTCTCTTCAGCTCTGTTTAAGAGCTGCCTGTTGCCTGGTTGCAGATTAAAGCACACCGGACATAATCATGACAGCCACATTGATTAGAGTTGATGCCGGTTTCCATCCCTGGCTGTCTGCCTGTGTCCAGCTCCAGCATAGCTTGGTTGGCTGTTTAGGCCAAGGGTTGGCCAGAGGTGATGGATGGGCCCGGAGGGCAATGCACTGAGACAAACAGCAAACTCCCACGGTATACGATTCAAACACTTATACAGTCCACTCCAGAGATGGATCTGTCAGGTAAATAAGCAACGTATTTATACCGATATCAACAGAGTCTGCTTTATTACACATTCCCATTAACATGCGAATACATACAGAGATGTGTGTTCAGCACACTCACCGGCCTACTCATATAAAACCGAGACGTACGGATTCTGCTCAGAAGGTTAGAGTTGCCGTTAAAGATGTGTGAGAAGCCTGTGTTTAGTTGAGCTCCAGGTTGTTTCCCAGCGTATCAGAATGAGGAAGTAATAAAGGCTCTTCCTGGACAGACTAATTGAGTTAACACTCTGGGAGAAAGTGTCCCTGCAATGCCTCTGCTCTGGCAGACATGGGCCTTCACACAATGCCTGTAAAACACTGTAGACCTCCACGTGAACACGACGCCGCCAATAATTGCGCTGTTTGTGTTAACAATGAGCTGCAGGACGCCGCTGACAAGTTAAAAGGACGATCATGTCTGTGTAGAGAAAGAGCAGGTGCTCCTAATGTTTTATACACTCGGTGTATACGACAACCCATTTGAATTCCCTCACACAGGAGAAGAGTCTTCCTTGAGGCAGAGAGGAACGTGGATTTGAGAGAGGGAGATGGTGTTACATTTTTTTAATTTAACCTTCATTTAACGAGGCAAGTCAGTTAATCTTGATATTCCCCATCCCGGATCCGGTAGCGTAATCATCGCCTGACAATAATTAGCATAACGCATCGGACATAAATATCCCTAGAAAATATTCCTATTCATGAAAATCACAAATGAAATATATTGAGACACAGCTTAGCCTTTTGTTAATCACCCTGTCATCTCAGATTTTCAAAATATGCTTTACAGCCAAAGCTAGACAAGCATTTGTGTAAGTTTATCGATAGCCTAGCATAGCATTATGCCTTGCTAGCAGCAGGCAAACTACGTCACAATGCTGTAGACACCTTGGGGAATACGTAGAAAGCGTAAGCTGGTTCATAGCACACTCACAGTTCAATAGGGACTCATTGGAACGCAGCGATTTCAAAACCTGAGGCACTTCCGGATTGGATTTTTCTCAGGCTTTCGCCTGCAACATCAGTTCTGTTATACTCACAGACAATATCTTTACAGTTTAGAGTGTTTTCTATCCAAAGCTGTCAATTATATGCATATTCTAGCATCTTGTCCTGACAAAATATCCCGTATCAAACGGGAACGTTTTTTTTCCACAAATGAAAATACTTCCCCCTAGTAACAAGAGGTTTTACTTAAGAGCAAATTCTTATTTACAATGACGGCCTACACCGGCCAAACCCGGGTCCTTCTGTAGCTCAGTTGGTAGAGCATGGCGCTTGTAACGCCAGGGTAGTGGGTTCGATCCCCGGGACCACCCATACGTAGAATGTATGCACACATGACTGTAAGTCGCTTTGGATAAAAGCGTCTGCTAAATGGCATATATTATTATTATTATTATACAATGCTGGGCCAATTGTGCGCCGACCTAAGGGACTCCCAATCATGGTCGGTTGTGATACAGCCTGGATTCAAACCAGGGCGTCTGTAGTGCCTTAGACTGCTGCGCCACTCGAGAGAGATGGAGAGAGAGCTGAAAGGAAGGAAGGGAGTCTGGAGACAGAGGATGTGACAGGGGTAGACAGGGGTGGATGCTTTCCACTGAAGAGCACCATGTCACCCCTGGTCCTCCATGTTTGTCACTGTCATCTCTGCCTGTTGGTCTCCGACTTTCCCTCCATCCTCTCTGAAAGCTCCTGTGGCCTGTTGCCTAGCAACCTGTGCCCATGCCGTGTTGAGTGGCGGGACCGTGGCAGGGAGTGCCATGATGTGGCAGGTCATGCTTGTGTGATTATGGTCTAACACGCTGTCTTCGGTTGTGACACTCTCTGGAGGGGTCAGCCAATCGCAGGGGGCTAAAAGACCACCCACTGGGTTAGGTAAGCCATTCACGTGTTTGTTAGGGGACAGCAATAGATAAATAGACCTTTAAAGAGGAATGGAGGTAACTCACATGCATATGCACACACACACACATACACACACACACACACACACACACATCCTTTCACACAAACACATGTTGATGCACATAAAAGAATCCTCCCCCACAAACCCAACAGCCAACTCACACACACATCAACACTCCCTCATACTACTGAGCGATATGCAGCTAGATTGCACAGATGCAACCGCAGGAACACGCTTCATCCCACACGAAAATCGCTTCATCAGCTGTTTTCAGTTTCATTTTCACTTGAGAAAAAAACATGTTTTTTTGAATTGGTTGTTGTCAGGGTGAAAATAAGAAAACATCCACCTCACATGTGAAAATGTTGTGTCAAGATGTTGCAGTATTAATGACACTGACACTAAGTCTGAAATCTTATTTTCAGGAGGAAATAAAAGGATGGCTTGTGTGCACAGTGTGTGGCCTAAAAGACCTTCACCTTTTTTCACGGGAATGAGTTTAGGGCTCGTTGACCTGTCCTTTAGATATGCCAGCTGGGGTGGTGTGTGTGTGTGTGTGTGTGTGTGTGTGTGTGTGTGTGTGTGTGTGTGTGTGTGTGTGTGTGTGTGTGTGTGTGTGTGTGTGTGTGTGTGTGTGTGTGTGTGTGTGTGCGTGCGTGCGTGTGCGCGCGCGTGTGTGTGTGTGTGTGTGTGTGTGCGTGTGTGTCTAAAGTGTGTAAAGTGTGTAACGTGTGTAATCCTTTGAGGAAATCGGGGAAAGGGAGAAGATGAGGCTGCGTAGCTCGCTGCCTCCACAGATGGGCTCCTTCCATCTGTCTGTCTGCTGTGCTCCCCACTAACGGGCCTCGGGAAAATAAATGGTCCAGTCAACACACTTAATTGTCTCCAATTGCTCTGACATTAATTATTAACATTTGTCCATTATAAAGTCTGTTAAGGAAGTCAAGGAACAGAGGTGTAGCGAGAATGAGAGAGAGAGAGAGAGACAGGCATGGAGTCCTGTTCGCCAAGCGTTGCAGAGATCCCATTACCTTCCAGGTTCAGTACAGCGTTCAGGGCCATAACAGATATTGATTTCTCTGAAAAGTCAATCTACCTTCTCAGTAAATATTATGGCTTCTAGTCAATCCCAGCCAGGAGATGAGCCTCCCAAAATGCCATGGCCCAAACGCCTGGAGCCTCTGTGCTTGCCTCCCTTCCTACCTGCCTCTCCCATTCTCCTCACTCACTCCTCCTGCAGGGAGTGGGTTCGCCAAAGGGAAAGCTTCTCTGTCTCTTTGACTGTAGCGTGAAGCGATAACCATGACTGTGGCGTCACAGTTGGAATGTTTTCCCATCTCTTGTTCCATTGGAAATAGTGACCTTGGGCCCATAAGGCATGCGACTTAAGTAATTAAACTCCAAATCTGTAAATCCATCGTAGTATAGTAGAAAAATTTGTAGCTACTGTTGAATGTTTTGAATTCAAATGTCTTTCCATTTACCATAACATATAAATGATTTTTAATATTTCGTACTATGGGCATAACCTGAAATATGGAAATGTGTCTCTTGGTATCAACCCCCTCAAATAATCAGCCGAAAGTCAAATAAATAAAAGACAGACAACATCTCTTTCTCCTGCAGGCTCTCTGGGCCACATCCTCCTATATTTTTTTTATCTTAATTTAATCTTCATTCAGCAGCCACATCCACAGGAGCACTAAGAGAGCAGGAGTCCATAAAATAATAAGCCCATCATCACAACGACACACACGGTTAATATTCACACGCTCACAGGATACAAAACACTGCAACTCATAGATACAGTAGGTATATACCATCAACTCTATGCATCCGGTGCAATATGTTCAGAGTTTGCAAAACATTAGGAACACCTGCTCTTTCCATGACATAGACCGGGTGAATCCAGGTGAAATCGAGGGTCCCCCCTGATTGCTGTCACCTGTTAAATCCACTTCAATCACTGTAGACGAATGGGACCCGAGAGGTTAAAGAAGGATTTGAAAGCCTTGAGCCAATTGAGACGTGGGTTGTGTGTGTGTGCCATTCAGAGGGTGAATGGGCAAGGCAAAAGTGCCTTTGAATGGGGTATGGTAGTAGGTGCCAGGCGCACCGGTTTGTGTGTGTGAACTGCAACGCTGCTGGGCTTTTCACGCTCAACAGTTTCCCGTGTGTATCAAGATTGGTCCACCACCCAAAGGACATCCAGACAACTTGACACAACTGCGGGAAGCGTTGGAGTCAACATGGGCCAGCATCCCTGTGGGAACGCTTTCGACACCTTGTGGAGTCCACGCCACGACGAACTGAGGCTGTTCTGAGGGCAAAAGGGGGGTGCAACTCAATATTAGGGAGGTGTTCCTAAAGTTTCATACACTCAGTGTGTACGTACATTCAGAAACACACACATGCAGGTATTTATAGAAACTACTCCCACAATCACACACACGCATACGCAGACGCCCACACACACACATACTTGATTCTAGAATAAGATTAACCGAGGCCATTTTAGTGTTTTATCATTGTGTATTATCTGGAAAGTACGTAGATAATTCCCCCGATTCAAATGTAATGCACCCCACTCAGGGAAACGGGCCAGGGTCCATAAACACAATCTTCTGAGAGCGTTAAGCCCCCCAGCACAGTTAATGTATTGATTTTACAGCGTCGCTCCGCGAGAAAACTATTTCATGAATTCCAATGAGACTTTTTTACCAGACTGCCACGAAGGGACAGAAATACAATCACTGCCACGCAGAATATGTCATTGTATTCTACTGGTTGCTTAATGTGTTCTTTTTAAGATGTTTTTTCTTCTGTGGGTGCCAATTTCGCAGCTTTAATCTGTTGTCATTTAATGCTGTGCCTCTGCCTTGAGACCTGCCGCTCAAACAAAACATTTTGTGTCATATGTTTTATGTTATTACTAGTGTGTGACAAGTGTTTACTTTGATTTGCTCGTTAAAACATTGGTCGAAACAGCTACCTCTGATGAAGTGCACACGCAGACATCAGCCTACTCGTATTCCTCATCGTGTGCACACTTACACAGTGGCTCTCATTAAGGACTGTGGTGTTATTCGATTATTTAGTCATTTCCATGTAACAAGAGAGAGAGAGAGAGAGAGAGAGAGAGAGAGAGAGAGAGAGAGAGAGAGAGAGAGAGAGAGAGAGAGAGAGAGAGAGAGAGAGAGAGAGAGAGAGAGAGAGAGAGAGAGAGAGAGAGAGAGAGAGAGAGAGAGAGAGAGAGAGAGAGAGAGAGAGACGCAGGGATAGTGTTGTTGGGGTGGTGGGCAGGGACAGGCAGGGATAGTGTTGTTGGGGTGGTGGGCAGGGACAGGCAGGGATAGTGTTGTTGGGGTGGTGGGCAGGGACAGGCAGGGATAGTGTTGTTGGGGTGGTGGGCAGGGACAGGCAGGGATGGTGTTGTTGGGGTGGTGGGCAGGGACAGGCAGGGATAGTGTTGTTGGGGTGGTGGGCAGGGACAGGCAGGGATAGTGTTGTTGGGGCGGTGGGCAGGGACAAGCAGGGATAGTGTTGTTGGGGTGGTGGGCAGGGACAGGCAGGGATAGTGTTGTTGGGGCGGTGGGCAGGGACAAGCAGGGATAGTGTTGTTGGGGCGGTGGGCAGGGACAAGCAGGGATAGTGTTGTTGGGGCGGTGGGCAGGTACAGGCAGGGATAGTGTTGTTGGGGCGGTGGGCAGGGACAGGCAGGGATAGTGTTGTTGGGGTGGTGGGCAGGGACAGGCAGGGATAGTGTTGTTGGGGCGGTGGGCAGGGACAAGCAGGGATAGTGTTGTTGGGGCGGTGGGCAGGTACAGGCAAGGATGGTGTTGTTGGGGCGGTGGGCAGGGACAGGCAAGGATGGTGTTGTTGGGGCGGTGGGCAGGTACAGGCAAGGATGGTGTTGTTGGGGCGGTGGGCAGGGACAGGCAAGGATGGTGTTGTTGGGGCGGTGGGCAGGTACAGGCAAGGATGGTGTTGTTGGGGCGGTGGGCAGGTACAGGCAAGGATAGTGTTGTTTGGGCGGTGGGCAGGGACAGGCAGGGATGGTGTTGTTGGGGCGGTGGGCAGGGACAGGCAGGGATGGTGTTGTTGGGGCGGTGGGCAGGGACAGGCAGGGATAGTGTTGTTGGGGCGGTGGGCAGGGACAGGCAGGGATGGTGTTGTTGGGGCGGTGGGCAGGGACAGGCAGGGATGGTGTTGTTGGGGGCGGTGGGCAGGGACAGGCAGGGATAGTGTTGTTGGGGCGGTGGGCAGGGACAGGCAGGGATGGTGTTGTTGGGGCGGTGGGCAGGGACAGGCAGGGATGGTGTTGTTGGGGTGGTGGGCAGGGATAGTGTTGTTGGGGCGGTGGGCATGGACAGGCAGGGATGGTGTTGTTGGGGCGGTGGGCAGGGACAGGCAGGGATAGTGTTGTTGGGGCGGTGGGCAAGGACAGGCAGGGATATTGTTGTTGGGGTGGTGGGTAGGGACAGGCAGGGATAGTGTTAGTGGGGTGGTGGGTAGGGACAGGCAGGGATAGTGTTAGTGGGGTGGTGGGTAGGGACAGGCAGGGATAGTGTTGTTGGGGTGGTGGGCAAGGACAGGCAGGGATATTGTTGTTGGGGTGGTGGGTAGGGACAGGCAGGGATAGTGTTGTTGGGGCGGTGGGCAAGGACAGGCAGGGATATTGTTGTTGGGGTGGTGGGTAGGGACAGGCAGATTTGGTGTTTTTGGGGCGGTGGGCAGGGACAGGCAGGGATGGGAAAGTGCCTGTGCTCAGTTCAGCACCAGCCAGGTCCATCTGCTCGTCACCTGGCTCTGGCACGCAGGAGACTGGGTAATGACAGGGAAAGAATGGCATCAGGGGGCAGGAGCTGAGAGTTAATTACAGAATGGAACCCATGCAGAAACAACACATCTGGATCCATGAGGCAAATATAGAGGATCAGATGCAGCAGACATATCACTATAAGCTTCAATCCATGATGTTTTATCACCATGGAACTACTATACATCAGGCTGGAGATGGAAAAAAAACTCATCCCCCCTCACTTGCTTGCTTGAAAGCAGGAATAAATACAATTGACTTTTAGGAATGGAGAGAGATAGAGAGACAGACAGACAGACAGACAGACAGGCAGACAGACAGACAGACAGACAGACAGACAGACAGACAGAGAGAGAGCGAGAGAGAGAGAGAGAGAGAGAGAGAGAGAGAGAGAGAGAGAGAATACCACAGTCAGACGCAGCACGGCAATCTATGGAAAGATCAGTCGTGGCAGCGCTATACATTCTGTCGCAAGTGATCCCCCCCCACTCCAACCCCCCGCGTCACACACTCAGCTTCTCTCCATCTTCTGTTAAACTCCTCTTAAACCTCGTTGCAGCTGATCAATGCTGCCTCTCTCCCTCCAAGAGAAATAGTCTCTCTTGAAGTGACATTGTTTTCCCCCTGAGACATATGGGGAGCTAATGACAGCTCCGCATTTGACTGTGTGATGTGCGTGTGGGGCAACTGAGGTTGAACCAGTAATGGAAGTCGGCTGTGCCCCTCTTCATTAACATTTAGCCCATGAATAACTACAGCCATATGAAAGCACTAGAGTCCACTGAGAGAATGAGACGAGTTCGAGGATTTAATGAAATCCTCCCGCCACTCAGTTACTCAGGTCTGAAGCCCTTCACCAAAAGGGCCATTCCTTGAATATCTGGGCTGAGCTTTCTCTGGTGCCCCGGTGTGGAGACGTGGTGCACATTCTGACTGGGTTTGGTGCCGCATCGACGACCACTTTCACAACTCCATCTAGCCACGGAATGAAGCCATCACTGCGTGCAGTCTAACTCTCTTCTCTCTCCGCTTTCCCTCTCCCCGTGCACTCTCTTTCTCAAATTAAGATTTCCGTAATTAAATTGATAAAAGTCATGCCAATACACTTCATGGTTCCAGACCTGATTTCAAATGCCACATAGTGCTGTGGAAATTCTACCTTTGATGTGGCGTTCTCTGCTATGAAAAATAATTGGATTTCCCCCCCCTCCCCCACACACTTCTGCCTATTCTGGGCATGCACGGTTAATCGATCTCTCAAGTGTCAGCGGTGACGGTGCTGGTTGGCTGACCTGCTTGTGTTCTCTCCTGGGGGGGGTTTCAGGAGAGTGAGGCCCCGGTAGTGTTTGAAGCTGGGATTCAGGGCCACGTCGGTGCAGAGGGACAGCAGTGGAACAGAGTTCAGGGGTCACTGTGCAGGTTGGAGTGGTGGCGTGGTGCCTGCCAGTGAAGTGATGGGCTGGGGCTTGTGGGAGCAGCAACAGTGAGGCCTACCAGGACTCAGTTCCTCTCTACCTCTGTATCGGCCCTGGCCCGGCATAAGAAAAGCACCTAACTGGCCCACAGGCAGCTGGCCTGCCTCCACACACAGCGGAACCGCTGATAAAAAGCAGAAAGAGACTACTGATGATCGGTCTGCCTCTGCTTCGC